>NC_091212.1:2320420-2448355 GCF_040958095.1 Procambarus clarkii | reverse complement strand
ATGAGGCACAAGAATCTCAGGGAAATTTATTAAGAAGCCGGAGATGAACTAGATCAAATTTACACTGATAGTCATCTAATTCGGTTAATGGCAGGGCTGGTGCAGCATACACTGTAATTAGGAATAATGCTCTTCAATGCAGAAATGAAGACAAAACACGTATTGAGAATTATGCCTCTTCAACGCAAGCGGAGCTAACTGCCATTGTTATGGCGTTAAGATTTCATGAACGAAACACTAATGCTGCAGTGATCTTCACTGATTCAAAAGCAGCGCTACAAAGCCTAAGTAAAAAATCGGCCCGAAAATCTTGTGATAGTCGCTGAAATTAAGGGAGCTGTGAGAGTACTAATCAACCAGGGAAGAGTCGTCAAGTTTCTGTAGATCCCCTCCCATGTTGCATTATGTGTGAATGAACGAGCAGATGTAATGTCAGCTGCAAGCACTGGAGGAGACCATATTAAATACTTCATACCCAAGACTCTGCTACAAATTAGAGGTATTGTCAAGCAACATCACCGTGGCAAGGTAACTGAGGAAAGGAAGATAAAAGCACAAATCTGTACGATGGTACAACATTGTTACAGCTGGCAATCCCAATGTTTATGGACGAAGAGGAGGTGGTCGCAGGAGAGAATCAGTAATAGCAAAAATCCGTCTTAGATACAAATATCCATGGAGATTCGGAATGGAAACAACAGCTGAGCCGCGGAGTTGCAGAATCTGTGATGAAAGTGACGGACACCGCCTTGACCTCTACCTGAGAAAATGTGAACACCTGAGAGACATTAGAAATATGTGTGGAATAATAAACCCCATATTGTTTGAGTTAGGAAAACACTATTTGTCATATATTGATACTGTTCTTAAAAGATTCCCCCATTTTGTACCCGCAAGGTAACGTAAGATTTTTGGGTTGACAGATGTTAATCTTCTTGTTTGAGGAGCTGTTCACTTGAGACTGTTAAGCAAGTCCCAGCTGTGTCTGGGTACAAGTGACAGGATGAACAACCCAGCGGAGAGTTCTTCCTATTGGGGAGTGTTGTACATGTTGCTACGGCGGTATGTCCACTCACAGGATGAGTGGCGCTGCCCAATAAACTCGCCCCTCGGGGCAAAATTTAAAAAATTAAAAATAATCCACCCGTGCCCATAAGACAAGGAATCAGGAAAGGGAGGGTAGACATAAAAAAGGAGACTACATGAAAGCAAGAAAAAATCTGGGAAGTGTGCGATGGGAGGAGGACCAAGTAAACCTGAGATGCACAGAGGCAGAAGAGAAATTCATAACAACATTAAGACAAAAAGGGAGGCGAGAATACAATAACCCGTTGTTCAATAGACAGTGCCAGGAAGCAAAAGCAAACAAACAAGAAGGAGTGGAGGAAATAGAGAGAGTAAAGGACAGATAAAAACCAATGTATATATGCAACAAGGCCAGAAATAAATGCATAAATATAAGAAGATAGGCGGAAAGAAACAATGAAAATGGCGTTTTGCGAGTGCTTTGGCCTGGGAAGATTGACCAGGCACCGATCCTTAACTGTAGCCTCTGTCCACCCAGCAGTTAATGGGTACCTGGTTGTTAAACGCTTTGGCGAGTCGTATTCCGGGAAAATTAGGATTAAGGACTTCCCCGAAATGCTATGCTTACTAGTGGCTGTTCAAGAATGTATGAACTCTTATATATATAAATACAAACAAATAAAACGATATTTCTCTCGCAAAGAAACAACAGAAACTCCTACATAGCCATATAAGAGGGAAAATGACAGTGAAAGACTGAATGACCAGGTTACGAAAAAGGGGAAGACAGTATACAGGAAATGATAAGGAAATTTGTGAGGAACTCAGTGGCAGCTTCCATGGAGTGTTCACTACTGAGCCTGAACAGCTAGATGAGGAAGCAACCCCTCATGAGAGACTCATAAATATATGGAGGTAATAGCAGAGGAATTAAGGATACAACTAACATCACTCAACATAACTAAAGCTATTGGGCAGAACAATCACCATGGATGGTCAAAGAAGCTGCACATGCCTCAGCATACCTCTGGCACTAATCTCTGATGAATCCCTAACAGAGCGCTAATTGCCCAGCTGCTGGAAGACGGCAAATGTGGTGCCACTCTACAAGAAAGCAGATAAAGAAGAGACGCTTAACTACGTACAAGTGTCACTCACTGTTTCCTACCTTGTCCCAGGCAAGGTAGGAAAAAGTACATACATGCAAAATGAGTACAAGCAGAAAGTAGGATTTCTAGATGGAGTGAGTATATACTATGCCTAAAGCCACCAATACGCACAGCGTTTTGGGCAAGATATAGGAAAACATATCTGGCTTATATTACTTCTTTATTGTTGTTGTTGCTGTTGTTGTTTAAGATTCGCTACTTGGAGCAAAAAGTCCCAAGTAGCACGGGCTATGGTGAGCCCGTAGACTTCTTTTTTAAATTGTATAACTTACATATTGTTTAATTGTTGCATTAAATACTGTAAATTAGGCAAGTTCCCACGAAGGCTAATTACAGTTATGCACCATTTACGGGGTATGCATTACTATTTATTATTTCTTACGTTAATTCAATATAATGCCACGTATTGTAAGCCTTATAATTTACTTATTATCTACCTCAATTATGACACTTATTGTAAGCCTTATAATTTACTTATTATCTACCTCAATTATGGCACTTATTGTAAAATAAATATTTAGTCCAGCAAGAGTATCATTCGCCTCCCAAAAATCTACACTCCTTGTTTTTAAACGATTCTCTCTCTGGGTAAATTGTTACATAAACACACTGCCCAAAATGTTGCACACTGGAGATGAAGGCGAAGAGAACTATCAGGGGAAAGTGCCATGTCATTACGACTATAATACTAGGAAGGGGTCAGGATAAGAATTAGGGACGGGATGGAGGGAAGGAATGGTGTCCAACCACTGGGACGAATCGAGACAACAACTTAATTGGTCCATCCCAGACCACTAATATATTATCATTTGTTAATGTCAAGTCAGTAAATTATCACATTAATTTCAGGATCTTAAGTCAAAGAATAATAAAGCAACAATGATCATTATAGAATAAAATACTTTATTTATAACAAAAATGTTTACAGTAATAATAATAATAATAATAATTCAGGGGCAGGCAGCCAGTTCTCAATCCTCTGTGGTTTGAGAATCATTTTCGTGCTCATCCTCATAATCTGAGAACGGATCGAACATAAGTAAATCTTGGTTAATGGTGCCTGGCCATTGGTCAAGCTCAGATTCTTCGCCTTTATCAAGCTCTTGATGTTTATTGATCAATGTCTCCAAGCCTCTAAGCGGCACTGGTTCTCATTTCTCTCATTTTCTTTCTTTTCTTCTTCTATTTTTTTATCATTTTGTTGTTTAAGGAAATGTTGAAGTCTTTCATGTAATGTTATTTTTACCTCCGTTTTCTGGGTTGATTGTGATCGATATGACGACATTTTAGATCGAACTCGGGACAGTTTTCTCTGCCATTGAGTACCTTCAGGGACTGTAGTCGCTCCCTTTCGAACCTTTTTTTCCTTGAGACAAACTCACATCCCGCCGCAGTCTCTTGCCTCCTGCAGACGTAGACACGCCCTCCTCCTTCTCCAGAACTCGCTCTGGCGCTCCTGAACCCCTGATGCCATTTTTCTTGTCTCGTCCTGGGTGAAGGCTCTTGGGACTCCTATAAGCAGGAATACTGAGAGCTAAGGAGGCACACACACACAGGTCTGAAGAATATCATAGATGGTGAAAACTTAGTGAAGATGAAAGTGATTCAAGGGTGGGCCAAGCGGACGGGCTGGGGACCATTGGGAGTGTTTAGTGAGCAGAGGTGAGAGAAGGTGGTGAAGGGTAAGGGAAGGTAGTGAAAAGCAAGGGGATTTTTTTTTTTTTTTTTTTTTTTTGCAGGGATATTCGTGCGCGGGCCTTAAGCCTCTGGCTGCCCACTAAGTGTTGCTTGCTTCTGTTTAACTTGGGCGGAGTACGAGTATTTATGACTCGTATGGTCGCTTCAGTAAGATTTTTGCCATATGTGATTACCAACTTCTGCTCTGTTGAATCTAAGTTGAAATCTTAATGGGTTTGTGACTGTGCACTGTGTTAGATAATGTTCCAGTGGTCTGTCTGGCATTTCTCAACAGTGCTGACATTTCCTCTCATCTTCTGGAATTTGTAAGGCTATTTCTCATGCACATGGGTATCCAAGCCTGATGCGATGTAAGTGTACTTCTGTTGCTCTACTGCTCCGATCATCAAACTAAGTGGTTCGTAGTTAGTTGAATTCTTGTACCAACCCACAGATCTTGATGTTGCAACTGTTATGTTGTGGTCACTGTACATCTTTGCATTGCTCTGTTTCTAATTACTTTCTTAATCTGTGATAGACTCTGTGGTACGTAAATGTTTACATTTCTTCTCTTAGTTGCAAGTTTTGCAGCTTCGTTTGCAATGTCAGTTCCTAATATTCCCACATGACTTGGCACCCAGTTGATAAATACCCGTCGGCCTTATCGTTTGAGTGTTTGCATTAATGATATGAAATTTGTGATCAGATGTATGTTATCACATATGTGTTCTTGTTGCAAGGTTTCAATGGCGGTTCTCGAATCTGTATGTATGATAACATGGGAAGGTGGTGATAGGTAATGAAGGTGGTGAGGGGTTGGGAAGGTGGTGAAGGGTAGGGATGGTGGTGAAGGGTAGGGAAGGTGGTGAAGAGTAAGGCACGGTGGTGAAGGGTTGGGAAGATGGTGAAAGGTACGGAAAGTGGTGAAAGGTTGGGAAGATGGTGAAGGGTAGGTTAGTTGGTGAAGGGAAGGGAAGGTGATGAAGGGTAAGGAAGGTGTTGAAGAGTAGTGAAGGAGGTGAAGGATAGGGAAGGTGCTGAAGGGTGGGGAAGGTGGTGATGTGTAAGGGGAAGTGGTAAAGGGTAGGGAAGGTGGTGAAGGGTAAGGAAGGTGGTGAAGAGTAGTGAAGGAGGTGAAGGATAGGGAAGGTGCTGAAGGGTGGGGAAGGTGGTGATGTGTAAGGGGAAGTGGTAAAGGGTAGGGAAGGTGGTGAAGGGTAAGGAAGGTGGTGAAGAGTCGAAAAGGTGGTGAAGGGTAGGGAAGGTGGTGAAGTGTATGGAAGGTAGTGAAGGGTAGAGAAGGTGATAAGGGGTAGGGAAGGTGGTAAAGGTTAGGGAAGGTGGTGAAAGGTAGGGAGTGTGGTGAAAGGTAAGGAAAAGGTTGTGAAGGGTAGGGAAGGTGATGGAGAGTAAGGGGAAGGTGGTGATGGGTATGGAAGTTTGTGAAAACTAGGGAAAGTGGAAAAAGGTAGGGAAGGTGATGAAGGGTAAGGGAAAATGATGAAGGCTAAGGAAGGTGGTAAAGAGTAAAGGAAGGTGGTGAAGGAAAAGGAAAGTGGAGAAGGATAGGGAAAGGTCGTGAATAGTAGGGAAGGTTGTGAAGGGTAAGGGAAAATGATGAAAGGTAGGGAAGGTGGTGAAGGGTAAGGGAAGGTGGTGATGAGTAAGATAAAGTGGTCAAGGGTTGGGAAGGTGGTGAAGAGTCGTGAAGGTGGTGAAGGGTAGGGAAGGTGGTGAAGAGTCGTGAAGGTGGTGAAGGGTAGGGAAGGTGGTGAAGGGTTGGGAAGGTGGTGAAGGGTAGGGAAGGTGGTGAAGGGTACGGAAGGTGGTGAAGGGTTGGGAAGGTGGTGAAGGGTAGGGAAGGTGGTGAAGGGTACGGAAGGTGGTGAAGGGTAGGGAAGGTGGTGAAGGGTAAGGGAAAATGATGAAAGGTAGGGAAGGTGGTGAAGGGTAAGGGAAAATGATGAAAGGTAGGGAAGGTGGTGAAGGGTAAGGGAAAATGATGAAAGGTAGGGAAGGTGGTAAAGAGTAAGGGAAGGTGGTGATGAGTAAGATAAAGTGGTCAAGGGTTGGGAAGGTGGTGAAGAGTCGTGAAGGTGGTGAAGGGTAGGGAAGGTGGTGAAGAGTCGTGAAGGTGGTGAAGGGTAGGGAAGGTGGTGAAGGGTAGGGAAGGTGGTGAAGGGTTGGGAAGGTGGTGAAGGGTAGGGAAGGTGGTGAAGGGTACGGAAGGTGGTGAAGGGTAGGGAAGGTGGTGAAGGGTAAGGAAGGTGGTGAAGGGTAGGGGAGGTGGTGAAGGGTAGGGAAGGTTGTGAAGGGTATTGAAGATGGTGAAGGGTAAGGAAGGTGGTTAAGGGTTAGAGAAGGTGGTGAAAGGTAGGGAGGGTGGTGATGAGTAGAGAAGGTAGTGAAGGGTAAGGGAAGGTGGTGAAGGGTAGGGAAGATGGTGAAGTGTTAGGAAGGTGGTGAAGGGTAGGGAAGGTGGTGAAAGGTAGGGAAGGTGGTGAAGGGTAGGGAAGGTGGTGAAGGGTAGGGAAGGTGGTGAAGGGTAGGGAAGGTGGTGAAGGGTAGGGAAGGTGGTGAAGGGTAGGGAAGGTGGTGAAGGGTAGGGAAGGTGGTGAAGGGTAGGGAAGGTGGTGAAGGGTAGGGAAGGTGGTGAAGGGTACGGAAGGTGGTGAAGGGTAGGGAAGGTGGTGAAGGGTTGGGAAGGTGGAGAAGGGTAGGTAAGGTGGTGAAGGTAAGGATGTGCTAAAGGGTAGGGAAGGTGGTGAAGGGTAGGGAAGGTGGTGAAGGGTAAGGAAGGTGGTTAAGGGTAAGGAAGGTGGTTAAGGGTTAGAGAAGGTGGTGAAAGGTAGGGAGGGTGGTGATGAGTAGAGAAGGTAGTGAAGGGTAAGGGAAGGTGGTGAAGGGTAGGGAAGATGGTGAAGTGTTAGGAAGGTGGTGAAGGGTAGGGAAGATGGTGAAGTGTTAGGAAGGTGGTGAAGGGTAGGGAGTGTGGTTTAGGGTTACCTTACCTTGAGGTTATCTTGAGGTTATCTTGAGGTGCTTCGGGGCTTAGCGTCCCCGTGGCCCGGTCATCGACCAGGCCTCCTGGTTGCTGGACTGGTCAACCAGGCTGTTGGACGCGGCTGCTCGCAGCCTGACGTATGAGTCACAGCCTGGTTAATCAGGTATCCTTTGGAGGTGTTTGTCAAGTTCTCTCTTGAACACTGTAAGGGGTCGGCCAGTTATGCCCCTTATGTGTACTGGAAGCGTGTTGAACAGTCGTCAGTCAGTCGTGTCGCTATGATCGTCTCTGCACATGCGAGATCGGGGGTCTGGGCATGAGGGAGGCGTCTTTCAAGCATACGGCTCCGCCACGAGTGCATCGGGCCTCTGATGCTGATCGAGTTCTCTCTCAGAGTACCTGTTGCACCTCTGCTTTTCAACGGGGGTATTCTGCACATCCTACCATGCCTTCTGGTCTCATGTGATGTTATTTCTGTGTGCAGGTTTGGGACCAGCCCCCTCTATTATTTTCCACGTATAGATTATTATATATCTCTCCCGCCTGCGCTCAAGGGAATACAAATTTAGGCTCTTCAGTCGGTCCCAGTAGTTTAGATATTTTACTGAGTGGATTCTAGCAGTAAAGGAACTCTGCACGCTCTCCAGGTCAGCAATTTCTCCAGCTTTGAAAGGGGCTGTCATTGTGCAGCAGTACTCCACTCTAGAGAGCACTAGCGTTTTGAAAAGTATCATCATCGGTACAGCATCTCTAGTGTGAAAAGTTTTTGTTATCTAACCTGTCATTTTTCTTGCAGTTGTGACGGATACTTTATTGTGTTCTTTAGAGGTAAGGGCCGACATGAGTACACCCAGATCCTTCACACTGCCTTTTCGTTCTATGGTATGGTTTGCCTGAGTTTTGTACGTGGTTTCCGTTTTTATATTTTCATTTTTTCCGTAGCGCATGAGCTGGAACTTATCCTCGTTAAACACTATATTATTTTCTGTAGCCCATAGAAAGACCTGATCTACATCTGATTGGAGGTTTGCCGTGTCCTCTATGTTGCCTACTCTCATGAAGATCCTAGTGTCATCTGCAAAGGATGATACAGTACTATAGGTTGTGTCCTTGTCTATGTCCGATACAAGGATGAGAAAAAGTACTGGAGCAAGCATAGTACCCTGGGGAACTGAGCTCTTCACAGTTGATGGGCTGGATTTTATTTTGTTGACTATTACCCATTGGGTTCTGTTAGTCAGGAAATTGTAGATCCATCTGCCTATTTTTCCGGTAATTCCTTTTGAATGCATTTTTTATTCAATAACACCATGGTCACATTTGTCAAAGGCTTTTGCAAAATCTGTGTAAATTACATCAGCATTTTGTTTGTCTTCCATGGCATCTAATGCCATGTCATAGTGGTCCAGCAACTGTGACAGGCAAGAGCACCCTGTTCTGAAACCATGTTGTTCGGGGTTATGGATATGCTGTGATTCCATTTATTTCTGTGATTCCTGTGATTTCTGTGATTCCATGTGACCTTACTTGTTAGCACTCTCTCAATTTTTTTTATGATATACGACGTTAGGGATGTTAGGGTTAGGGAAGGTTGTGAAGGGAAAGGTAGGTGGTGAAGTATAGGGAAGGTGGAAAAGGATAGGGAAGGTGGTGAAGGGTAGGGAAATTTGTGGAAAATAGGGAAGTTTGTAAAAAGTAGGGAAGGTGGTGAATGATAGGGAAGGTGGTGAAGGGTAGGGAAGGTGGTGAAGGGTTGGGAAGGTAGTGAAAGGTAAGGAAGCTGGTGAAGGGTATAGAATGTGGTGAAGGGTAGGGAAGGTGGTGAAAGGTAGGAAAGGTGGTGATGTGTAAGGGAAGGTGGTGAAGGGTTGGGAAGGTGGTGAAGGGTAAGGAAGGTGGTGAAGGGTAGGGAAGGTGGTGAAAGGTAGGAAAGGTGGTGATGTGTAAGGGAAGGTGGTGAAGGGTTGGGAAGGTGGTGAAGGGTAAGGAAGGTGGTGAAGGGTATGGAAGGTAGTGAAGGGTAGGGAAGGTGGTGAAGGGTAGGGAAGGTGGTGAAGGGTAGGGAAGGTGGTGAAGAATCAGGAAGGTGGTGAAGGGTAGGGAAGGTGGTGAAGGGTAAGGAAGGTGGTGAAGGGTAGGGAAGGTGGTGAAGGGTTGGGAAGGTGGTGAAGAATCGGGAAGGTGTTGAAGGGTAGGGAAGGTGGTGAAGGGTAGGGAAGGTGGTGAAGGGTAGGGAAGGTGGTGAAGGGTAGGGAAGGTGGTGAAGGGTAAGGAAGGTGGTGAAGGGTAGGGAAGGTGGTGAAGGGTAGGAAAGGCCGTGAAGGGTAGGGAAGGTTGTGAAGGGTAGGGAAAAGTAGTGAAGGGTAGGGATGGTTGAGAAGGGTAGGGAAGGTGGTGAAGGGTAGGAAAGGCCGTGAAGGGTAGGGATGGTTGAGAAGGGTAGGGAAGGTGGTGAAGGGTTATCATGAAGTTATCTTGAGATGATTTCGGGGCTTTTTTTTAGTGTCCCCGCGGCCCGATCCTCGACCAGGCCTCCACCCCCAGGAAGCAGCCCGTGACAGCTGACTAACACCCAGGTACCTATTTTACTGCTAGGTAACAGGGGCATAGGATGAAAGGAACTCTGTCCATTGTTTCTCGCCGGCGCCTGGGATCGAACCCAGGACCACTTAGATCACAAGTCCAGCGTGCTGTCCGCTCGGCCGACCGGCTCCGAGTAGGGGAAGATAGTGAAGGGTAAAGAAGATGGTGAATGACAAAGTAGGTGGTGAAGGGTAGGGAAGATGGTGAAGGGAAAGGATGGTAGTGAAGAGTAGGGAAGGTAGTGAAGGGTAGGGAAGATGGTGAAGGGGTAAGGAAGGTGGTAAAGGGTAGGGAAGGTGGTGAAGGGTAAGGAAGGTGATGAAGGGGAGGAAATGTGATGAGGAGTATGGGAAGAAGGTGAAGAGAAAAGGAAGGAGGCGAAGGGTAGGGAAGGTTATGAAGGGTAAGGAAGGTGGAGAGGGGTAGGGAAGGTTATGAAGGGTAAGGAAGGTGGAGAGGGGTAGGGAAGGTTATGAAGGGTAAGGAAGGTGGAGAGGGGTAGGGGAAGGTGGTGAAGGGTAAGGAAGGTGGAGAGGGGTAGGGAAGGTTATGAAGGGTAAGGAAGGTGGAGAGGGGTAGGGAAGGTTATGAAGGGTAAGGAAGGTGGAGAGGGGTAGGGGAAGGTGGTGAAGGGTAAGGAAGGTGGAGAGGGGTAGGGAAGGTTATGAAGGGTAAGGAAGGTGGAGAGGGGTAGGGAAGGTTATGAAGGGTAAGGAAGGTGGAGAGGGGTAGGGGAAGGTGGTGAAGGGTAAGGAAGGTGGAGAGGGGTAGGGGAAGGTTATGAAGGGTAAGGAAGGTGGAGAGGGGTAGGGAAGGTTATGAAGGGTAAGGAAGGTGGAGAGGGGTAGGGGAAGGTGGAGAGGGGTAGGGGAAGGTGGCGAAGGGTAGGGAAGGTTATGAAGGGTAAGGAAGGTGGAGAGGGGTAGGGGAAGGTGGCGAAGGGTAGGGAAGGTTATGAAGGGTAAGGAAGGTGGAGAGGGGTAGGGGAAGGTGGCGAAGGGTAGGGAAGGTTATGAAGGGTAAGGAAGGTGGAGAGGGGTAGGGAAGGTAATGAAGGGTAAGGAAGGTGGAGAGGGGTAGGGGAAGGTAATGAAGGGTAAGGAAGGTGGAGAGGCGCAGGGGAAGGTTATGAAGGGTAAGGAAGGTGGTGAAGGGTAAGGAAGGTGGAGAGGGGTAGGGGAAGGTGGAGAGGGGTAGGGGAAGGTGGTGTGTTGGAAATAACCAACAGACAATTATCCCTTAACTCCTAATATTAGTATTTACTAATAACACTAACATGTAGAATTAATAGCATTAGCGTTTCCATAGTAAGGCACAATTTAGCCAGAAAATTCCCAGCCATCATGACGCCAGGCGTTAATGGCTGGCTTAAACATGAAGTCTCCCACACATGTTGGACATATATAGACTTCAGTTAATTATTCTTTATATCTAAAAATATTGTTCATCATGAAAGAAATAACTATTTCTCATACTTATGGGTGCTGAGCTTGACTATTCAACCAAATTAATTATTCCAGTAAAATATTACTGTGGTGTAAAGTTAATACACGTCGACCCTTCTCGTTCAATTTGTGCAGTGTTAATTAAATCAATCGTCTTACAAGAAGATGTATTATTATCCAATATATTTATTGGTGATGATAGTTTAAATTGTACTCCTTCATTTCCCCAAATAATTAATGGTAAACCAAATTGGTTTAAGTCCGGGATCACTATGAGCATCTCTACGCATGCGTGATAGGTCGTCGGGGCATGAGGGAGGCGTCTTTCAAGCATACGGCTCCGCCACGAGTGCGAGCGCTTCTGCAAGCGGCAGCCATTACATCAAGATCACGTGGTCCTACGGCATTAATTACTGTTTAATTACACGTCTACGAAGATAGTCACGTCCCGCAATTAATCATCCACAGCAGTGAACGTCAGGGACTAGCAGACGTGATATGGCTGGCCTAAGTGTTCCAACATGCCTACGTTAAGTATACATTGTAGTTTGATACATCATTCTATAGTTTATTACTGTGAGTAACCTGTCGTTATAACATCCGCCGACCACAAACACAACGTTAGTTTCTTTCAACGTTATTCTCTAATATCAGTGAATAGTGAAATAAATTTCTAGCCTAGTCAAATATCAGCCAATTTTCCGTGATGACAGCGTGTAGGCGAGGACGAACCCAGCATTACTTCCTCTACCTACGATGTTCACCACTGGTGTTTCCTCCTTTATTTGGACGATGTGATCACGGCTACGAGTAGTGAAACGGATTTAGTGAAGTCTTCTTACAGCTAAGCCTTAACCCTTATTTCATAGAATATTTGACCCTTATCATTATTATTTATAATATGTACTTTCTTATACATATAATATTCAAGAGAAGCAATATAAATCAATAATTTACTGCTCAGTGCTCAATAAGTTTGCACCTATTATTTCTTATGATTTGCTAATAGTTCATAGATTTGATTATTTATTATGTTATGATCTTTTAGAATCTACATATAATTTCTGATGCTATAATCTTTACTAGCATCCTTAATGAACTGGTGACGAACAACACTAGTTCCTAGATATATATTAATTTCTAGTAAAACCCCCAATGTTGAAGTTTGAGAATTTTAACTCTCAATTAATTATTATTATAGTCCATTCATGCTCTTCAAATAATTGCTAAATAATCTAACATACATAGGCACTGGTTCCACACTGTCAGTCTTAAAATCCTTTATTTGTTTTCCCTCATTTCTCAAAAGTGGATGGTCTTAATTAAATATTCTTACATTTGAGTTAAAGTCCCAGATCCCAACATTTTGGTCGACTTCGAACCGGATACATTATAATTTATCATTACTAATCACATTGTGTAGTATTTTAGGTAAAACATATTTCATTATCTGTGGTTACCAGCAGTGTACCACATATGTTAACCTAACCCACACCAATTTATAATATTTGCTGTCTATACCTCATTTATAAGGTAGCACTAGTGGGATATAGTCAGTTACCTACAACACTCAGACCTCTATATACCTCACACTGAGGTAGGAATCTTCAGGTCACCAGGAGCAACACCTCACAACTTTTACAATAATTCTACATTAACAACTGCGTTAGATTGGCCTCACCATCTAACAATAATTTCCTCATTTAAACTTGTTAACAGTTCAGTAGTGTTCACATTAGTGGAACCTTGCCAACTAAGTAATGATAATCGTTGGGGAGTAAGTACAGAATATTACCAACGGGCTGCCAAATATATTAACTTTCGGCTGAGGAAAAGAGTGAGATTAGATGCCACTTACATACAATTTACAGCCAGACCATGTAGACAAAACCTGGCAAGAGATGGTGAACACCTGTCAGATGAGTCTAAGTCGCAGGTAGTTGATAAATTGGTCAACACAATCAACCATCACAAGAGGTTGTGGCTTGGTAGCCAAAATTAGCTGTATATATTTCATAATTTTCACGTGTGCAAGTGCACATTTATATATTACAAAATCTAAAAAAACAAAATCTCAGTAAAGTTGTATTCACATTACTGTACCATTAATTAATTTTATGCCAACCTTTATTAGGTAGGAATTTTCACTGTAGTTGTGCTGAGTTTAGCACAAATGCAGACTAAATAACTTAGTTGTTTCTTTAGTAGAAATTATTTCATCTAGTCTTGAACTAGTCAATAGTGTACATTATATTATTTACTATTGTGCTGACCCTAAAACAGGGTGGGATCTAAGTACATTGTATTTACTATTGTGCTGACCTTAAAACAGGGTGGGATCTAAGTACATTGTATTTACTATTGTGCTGACCTTAAAACAGGGTGGGATCTAAGTACATTGTATTTACTATTGTGCTGACCCTGATTAGGGTGGGATATATAAACCATTTATTGTGTAGTCACTATTTTTGTGTATATTTTTTGAGTGCTACTGAATGCTCATTATCCCATCGAATGGTGATAATGAAGAGCTAGCCAGGAGAAATTCCAATAGTGACATTCAAGTATCACTCAAATCTTAGCTACTTGTTGTTAGGTAGGTGCATTTAATCTCAGAATGAGGTAGAGTGCAATTTAGCCAGAATAATTTAGACTATCTTCAATTGATTTGCCAACTAATGAGCAAGTACCCAAGCTAATTTAGCAACACTTATTCAAGTCCTGTGAAACTTGAACTTAAAGCCACTATGGCTACTCCTGAGAAATTAAGGAGAACTTTTATAGGCTTTAAAGGTCACTTAACCAGACTGATCAATAAGTCTGAAACATTATCCAAAACAACTACCATTGATTACAATCAATTAGAAATATCACTGAGAGAGTAGCTGATCTCAAATTTGATCAAGTCAGATCCACAATCAAGTCTTATATTGACATACTAAATACAGCAGAAGCTGAGCCTGATGAAATAGATCAAGCTATAGCTGAAACATCTCAATATGAAGATGCAATTTTTTTATATTATTGACTTAGAGAATGAAGCTTGGATTTTATGTATCAGTTAATTATGACTGTCATAGAGAACACTTTTTGTGGACTTTAACTCAAGACTGACAGTTTAAGTTATTCTCAAGAGTAAATATCATTTGTAAATCGTTAATTTGCTGATGTGGCAACATCCCATTTTCCTTCGTAAGTTGCTAAATATGTTCTCTGTGAAAGGTTAGTAAATTAGTAATGTTAATATATTCCTAACATAACCGTTTTAACTTGGTATGCCAGGGGTTAGTAAATTAGGTGTCGAAAAATTTCCGTCATCTCCCTCCGCCCTCCCTCCCTCCTCCCTACTCCTCCCTCCATCCTCCCCACCTCGCCCTTAGTCCTCTCTACCTCCCCCCCTCCATCCTCCCTACCCCTCCCTCCGTCCTCCCCATCCCCCCCCTCACTCCATCCCACCCCACCCGCCATTCTCCACATCCCACCTCTTCCCACTCCCCACAATTAGAATTTCTTCCCTTTCATAAAATTTATTTGGGAGTCAAGACACTTCTCAATGGTCTTAAGGAAATAGTTGTCTGGTAAAGACGTTTCCATTATCTCAACAAATATTTCACACGATCAGAATTGTGTCAATGAGAATCGGATATGGGTCTTAATAATTACTAATATATATTAAATCATTTAATTTAGGCCTACCCTGGCCAGACTATGTCCGTCCTGTACCCCAGACCATTTCCCTGCAAATTTTGATAAGGCTAGTCCTAAGCGTGTAGCCTTCAACTTTGGACAGAAAGACAGACAGACAATCTCTCGTATAGTACAGATTGTTAATGCCACCTAGATGGTGTTGGTGAGGGGCACATTTCTATCAGCAATGTTTTTCAGGACTCTTCCATTTTGTGGGGAGGAGAAGACGTTCCTGGAGAATATTTTAATTGCAGGGACCGGTACTGTGCATTACTGATACACTGCAGTAAACTGTGCGCAGTGGACCATCACTACTGCATATGTAAGGCAACAACCCATCACAGCTTGCTCTGTGATGGCAATCACCCCGCACTCTCTTACCGCTGCCCCCGCAGACAGGAAAGCATCAAGGCCCAGGTTGAAGCCAAGAGAAACAACCCTTCTATCTCTGCGACCAGAGCCCCAGGCGTTCAACCCACCACATCTGCTCCCACCAACCGACCAGAAGACGTTCCTGTTTTCTCAAAAAGTGGCCCCTTCCACCAGGCGACCCAGCCTTCACAATGGGGACCCAAGGCCCCACAGGCTCCTTCACAGCCCCCTGCATCACGTGCAGGCATTATCCCTGGTCTTATTAGACTAGCGAGAGGCTTGCCGGACCAGACAATCACCATTTCCTCAGTGAACTGAACACATTATACATAGCCAATGGCCCCCATCATAGCTACTGGCGCAAGTCTCACTGCCTCCACTACCACTCCAAAGACTACCACGAGGTCGATTTCACCACAGACTCCAGAACCACCCAAAACCCCGGCGGCACAAACCTCTGTTTGTGCCGCCTCTCCAGCTCCCAACACTCCTACAATCACCATCTCAGCAACCGCGCTACCGAACGTTCTGTCTACAAATGCTAACATCACCACCTTTCTTCCCTACTCCTGAAATACCATCTACCATCAATCCACGACACCTGAGTCTACCTCAGGCTGCAAGGTGAAACACGAAAACACCACCTATGTATTTTACGGACTCCTCAAACGAGGAAATCTTAGTAGGAGCTCCACCGCAGCACCACAAATACGACACTCACTTGGTACAAAACCTCCTCATGGAGGCCACCTCACCACACTCCAACGACAGCACGACTCAGCCAAAGTCTCAGGCAAAGAAAACACGGAAGACCTAGAGGTCTACACTAACCCCACCAGCTCCATAACTGGTACAGCCAGCACTCCAGGACTGAAGACTCACATCCATCCCCAGATATCTAGTATCAGTCATTGATATAGATAATGGCTCCAAAGAGCTTCCACTTACGAGCTCACGATAACCCATGGTACTTGGAACTTTATGTTCTGAGTAGCTAAATCTAAAACAACAACAAGAACAACAATGTCCTGCCTTACGGGCTATTCATGCCCGCGGCACCTCTTGGGTGGCTAAATTAATCTTTATCAATCATCAGTCGATGTACTGCCTCACAGCCTGTGCCTAACAGTTACAGCCCCGCTCCTGTGCCAGGTAAGTCCACTACAGGCTCACCATTGTCCGTGCTACTTGGAACTTTTTCTTCCTAGTAGCTGAACCTTAAGCAACAACAACAACAGATGTACTGCTTCAGCCAATAATCCCTTTCTGTTTTGGATATACTTATTTTTGTTGTATTTTTTTTTTTTTGGTATTGATATAATTTTTTTTTTACAAAACAGTCAACAAGTAAAGAACAACATATGGATATTAACAATCATGCCAACACATGAACAATACAACAAAAACCATTTAGGATTATATCGTAGGAACTGTTCATGTTAGATGAATGTTGAAGACTGTTAAAAACTATAGAATGAGGATAGTATTTATACAAACTTTAATATTAATTACAGGTCTTTATTAGCATAAATAAATATATATTACATCATAAAATCTATCATAGAAGTTACAAACATAAAATTAATGTAGTACATAGTATCATCCCTTCTAGTATACCACATCTTATTCTATCTGAATACAAACTACTACACACATTTTGCATTATCTTACTTTAATCCTAACTGATTTGCTCACTGTGAATCACTGAAGTATAACTAGCGGGGTTGGGACAGTCTTTGTGCTGTAGCATCTCTCCTACTCCAAGGAAGGAATATAGGGTAAAGTCTCTGTGAATGAGCAGAGGGGATCTCTACCTCAATCACTTCCTCCTCCTCCTCCTCCTCCAACACTACTACTTCTACTTGCATCTCATTCACTTTGTTGTTTGGGATGTCAGGTTGACCGTATGCTAGTGACTGAGTAGGACTTAGAATGTACCGTTTATCATCAAACGCTGACAGTTCTCTACACATTCTGCGACATGTGCACATCTTCCCTTGACCATTACCTATGGATCTGGACACAAAACGAGTCGAAGTGTTAGTTTCAATTGTGTGTTTAAATGACTTATGTGAAAGTTTCTCCTGGTGGTGGTATGGTAGACACTTACACTTACAGTTGTGATCCCCATCTTGAGTGGTGTATGAGTAAGTTTTAACTCTATGAGCAAATAGTTCATTAATAATAATATTTGACCCAATTTCTAACTTGATCAAGCCTAGCTGTCCTTTGCGTGCAATGGAGTATGATGGATGAGTGTCAAGAAAGTTGCTAAAGTCCATACAGTCAAAGAGGGGGGTCTTATTCAACTCTTTTCAGACATCTCGACATGAGAGCTTAATGATGAAAGAGTCTGTGTCTATATATAATAGATTGGCTTTATTCCCATATGCTGGTTTTACTACTCCATACCAGAACTCGTAGAGACATCTCTTAGCAATTTGGAGTTTGTGGAAGCCGAGATAAGTGGGAGTGTTTACCTGGAGAGACTTTCTCTTGATAGTGCAGATCACACGGTCTTGGCTTAATAATAAACTATGCTTGAAAAATAGGTTACGAGCGAGTTTCAGGAAGGCTCTACAATCAGTGACTAGGTAGTGTTTGTTCCCATACTTAGAAACATCTGTAAGAGACTTCCCATAAATTGAGTTTAATATGAGGTTGAAAGATTTTTGTTTTATAGCGCATTAGGTGTTGGCTCGTTCTCGTACGTTGGTTTCAATGAAATCTTTAAGGTAGGTCTCCTGGTCAAGTTCATAGATGTCATAAACTTTAATTTCTTCTAACCCAATTCGCATTAGTAACTGCAACAAATCAAGACTAACCAGATAGTCTTTCTGAGGAAGGTGAGAGGCAATTCAACTACAGTTGTTTTTAGGGAGTCTGGGTCTTTCTTCTCCGAGTATATTCTTACTATAAGGAGAGATTTGATCCTCTGTAATATCTGCATGGGAAAGAACTAAGCGCAGCTCGTCAGTGTATCTGGCTATGTCGGGGAAAACTTGTTCTGTATCGCACAACACCCAGTACCATTTTGGTCCATCACACGCGATATTCTCTAATCCCCGCTCTAGCATATTGTCACAGTCCGTGTGTGGCAGCTTCCGTATCCCGCCACGAGGGAGCAATTCAGTCATACAAGCTCCGTATAGGCTATTAAAGTCCAAGTTGATGATGTAACTACTATCATCTCTCGGTTCTGCTGCCATGCGTTGGTTCTCCCCATTAGTGTACTGTCTAGTTACACTCTTAAACCCACCGCGGAGATTTCGACGGAGTAAGTCATATAACAGGGGGTCTGACACTACATCCAGTTCTACTTTAGATTTAAGTAAGAAAGCATCCCAGGCAAATTAGGGGAGAGAGATGTAGTGTGAAATATCTAATTTGTAAAGTGCAAGCAATGTATCTCGCCATACTGTGAATACATCTGTCAACAATTCCGTATCTACTTTGAGGTAGAGAACGAGGTATTCCCCGATGTTGGCACATTGAGCTAGATCAAAAATATCTAACGCTTGTTCATAATCTTTTTCTGATAACTCTTCATCTTCCAAGGTAAAACTTGTCATGTGAAGGAAGTCGAGGCTCGTCCAGCACACTCAATGATGATAAGTAGTCATAACAGAATGCTTGTTTACCCCTTTAACAGTTTAGGGATAGCTGCATCATTTACACCCTCTGGCATAGCTAATGTGAAGGTGGTGGGCTTCCCACTATCAATATGATCTTTACCCAATCTTGCTAGTGATCCATTAAGAAGTGCTAAACAATCTAAAAATCGCAAGTCATTCACATCCACTTTCATAAACTTGAATCCATCTCTAGTTGTTATGTCTATTTTCATCTTAGGTCGTTTTCTTCAACTCGTTTAGAATTACTCCTAAATCATACGATGCATTATGAGAGAAGCTGTAGAGAAACTTGTATAAATCTACACACTGCAAATTGCACCGATCACAGTATGCAGGTAGATAATTATATACTTTCACAGTATGTTCATGATGTCTAACTTTAACTCCATCATTCCCATAAAGGGATCCTCAGACAACTCACACACTGTTTTTGTCTCGAATAAGGAGTGTTGTTGTGGGGAGACGTCAAATTTATAGTTTATCTGGTTACTACTGATCCTAGCCCATGACTCTTCTAGGGTAGTTACCAAGTTATTGACAGCATCTTTACCTAAATAGTCCTTTTTCTCCATGATGTTCATTTGTCGGTCAATGATAATGTATGCGTAGGCTACTGCATTATGACGTGACTCAATCATGCCTTTAGGGTTGGATCGATCCAACATACATTCAAAGTCATAAAAACACATATGACTAGGACCATATCCACGTCCGTATTTACGGAAAGTAATCTTCCTATCATCTGAATAAAACTTTAAAGTTTGATAGACTTTACATGTCCCCTCATGAGCCACCATACGTGCGGGTGAGAGAGAGATCAAACAACAATGACAAAAGATGTGAGATGTTCTGGGTGAGTGGGCATGTTGCGTACATACTAGTTAAAATCTTAAATCAGTACGAGATGCTGGGCTTTCAACATAAGCAAGGGGACAATCTCTTCATGCTCACCTTTCCCTTTCCTGGCTAGTATAATGTAGTATCATCTAGTAATATCACCTCGTTCTGGTGAATAAACATAGATCCTGACCGTGTTCATTTTTTGTACCTTAGTGATATTCTCAAATGTTACTGAGAAATTTATATCTACTGACCAGTTAATATGTCTTAGACACCAGCTTGCATGAACACATCTTTTACGAATATTGCGTAGATCCATACCCCTAGCTAGACATTTATAGGCAGCTAGACATTGCATAAGACATATGTTTGCTTCTCCTTTTGTGTTGAAAACAAGGTCCTTTCCCCTCAGACCTTCAGGGTAGTCCACATGAGCTCCGAGTTTAATAAGGTGTTCATTTTGAGCGCAGTTAATGTAGAACCCTGATAGAAACTCTACAGCTACATTTGACCCCTCTTTTTCTTTTAAATACTGGGCAATTTTGTCATCTAATTCATCAGCCCAGAAGTCTACAACTGTGGGCAGCTCTTCTTGCATGATAGCTCTCCCCTCACCGCGAACAGGGAATCCATCAGTGTTGATAGGATCAAGGAGGTCTTCTTCTTCATTAGGTACATTTAAATTGCGGATGATTAGGATTAGATGAGGATAAATTAAAGTGATGATTAAAAGAATTATTAATCCTTATATTAATATTATCCTTATATTAATAAGGATAATTATATTATCCTTATATTAATCCTTAATTATATGATGATTAAAATAAATTAAAAGTGATAAATTAGGGGAGAATTGAGTGAGGATATGTTCAATAAAAAACTGTCTATATGCTCTTAAATATACACCCGGGGATGTATTTACATGTTTTGAAATTGAAAAAGAGAAGCGGGTGTATGCTCTACTAAAATTTTTGATTCGGTCTATCACTTGAGGGAGTATTGGTGGAGGTGGTGGAGAGGACCCCCTAGGCTGTGGCGGAGAATCAGCGACCTCTGGTGCAGGTGGAGAGACAGGTGATGCTGGGGGAGTTGGGTGATCAGGAGAGAGGGGGTGGAAAGACAGATGCTGGTGGTACTGCCTCGACATCCTCCTTCTCATCTTCATCACTAGATAGTACTACTACATTCCCCCCTCCTCCTCCTCCTTCCCCCCCCCCCCCCCCCCCCCTTCTCTTATTCTCTCTACCTCTTCAACTTCTTCCTCCTCACTAGACACTAAATCTACGTATGGTGTGTGTGTGGGTTTGCATGTGAGGAGTGAGGCTGTGCAATGCTTAGCGAGAAATGTGGGAAAGATAATCCACTGGTTGAGGGAAAAGCAATAGATCTACCCAATTGTTGCTGCTGCTGTTTTAGCTGCTGTTGCTGTTGCGGCTGCTGTTGCAGCTGCTGTTGCTGCTGCTGTTGCTGCTGCTGTTGCTGTTGCTGCTGACATGGTCTGGGGTTTTGATAATGATAGATTTTTTCAACCTAAACTTACTTGTGGATCTCTCTCTCTCTCTCTCTCTCTCTCTCTCATCTCTCTCTTCTCTCTCCTCTCTCTCTCTCTTCTCTCTCTCTCTCTCTCTCTCTCTCTCTCTCTCTCTCCTCTCTCTTCTCCTCTCTGTCTCTCTCTCCTCTCTCTCTCTCTCTCTCTCTCTCTCTCTCTCTCTCTCTCTCTCTCTCTCTCTCTCTCTCTCTCTCTCTCTCTCTCTCTCTCTCTCTCTCTCTCTCCCTCTCTCTCTCTCTCTCTCTCTCTCTCTCTCTCTCTCTCTCTCTCTCTCTCTCTCTCTCTCCTCTCTCTCTCTCTCTCTCTCTCTCTCTCTCTGTCTCTGTCTCTGTCTCTGTCTCTGTCTCTGTCTCTGTCTCTGTCTCTGTCTCCTGTCTCTGTCTCTCTCTCTCTGTCTCTGTCTCTGTCTCTGTCTGTCTCTCTCTCTCTCTCTCTCTCCTCTCTCTCTCTCTCTCTCCTCTCTCTCCTCTCTCTCTCTCTCTCTCTCTCTCTCTCTCTCTCTCTCTCTGTCTCTGTCTCTGTCTCTGTCTCTGTCTCTCTCTGTCTCTGTCTCTGTCTCTCTCTCTCTCTCTCTCTCTCTCTCTCTCTCTCTCTCTCTCTCTCTCTCTCTCTCTCTCTCTCTCTCTCTCTCTCTCTCTCTCTCTCACACACACACAGACAGAGAGAGAGAGAGAGAGACAGAGACACTTAAGACAGAGAGTAAACTCCCTTCGTTCCATGCTAACCTACACTGTATGGAGGTTGATTCTTGACTGGGTTGATGTGGGGTATTTAGGGAAGTATTGATCCGGCGATCTAGGGTTGTTGTTGTCAAAGGGGTATCTCTGACCTGGAGAGCATCTGGGTCACAGTTGGTCATATAGTTAGCTGTGTGTAGTGCATTAGTTGATTACTAAGTAAAGTATATAGTGTTTTAAAATCATTGAATACATAATATATTAAAATGTGTATAATTTATCCTAAGTATAAATCTTATTATTTAGATAAGAGAATATTAATATCTCCTACTAGTAGGTGTGGATCCATCAAAGTATTGATTTTGGGGGTGTGGGGGGAGTTGTTATTGTAAGCAGATGGTGGAGCTGGGTATCCCCATCCCAGACAACAGGTAGCAGGTGAGTTGACCTTAGGGCACGAACTAGAAGGGCAGGTGATTGACCCTTATAGACTTAAGATGGGCGGGGCTTATATGGATCGATAGTCATACCAGCTGTTAACTGACCCACCTCATCCTGGTGCCCACCCTCAGTATGAAGTCAGTAGTGAACTGTGATGAACCTCTGTGTAACCCTACTACTACGCCTTCGTCATGAGAAAATGGTGAAAATACCTACCTTAGTGATGTGATTTTCCCAGTGAAACATGATAATTCCCCCCATACCCATAGTACATGTTTTGTGACAATTTAGTGAAGAAAGAACTTATTCTCAACTATCTGGATACAAGGTAAGTATACCTTTTTTTCCCACTCATCTCCCAGTGAAATTTCCTTTCATCTCATACATCTTCCCTGTTTGATGTTGTTGATCATTTTCATTTCTTTTCAATCACCCATCTTCTCCCATCTACTTTGCTATTTTGCTATACTTCCTCTTACATCTTTTTCTTCTCTCCTATTCCTGTTGTTGTTGTCCTCTCATCTCATACACCTATTCCCTGATGTTGTTGTTCTAACAATTTTTCTTTCCTTATTCCTCTCTGATCATTCATTTTGATATTTTGATACTCATCCACTACATTTTGACTAAGTCACTACACTTCACTCACTTCCATCATTGATTATTTTTTTTTCTTTGTTGTTAATGTTGTTGTTGTTGTTGATGTTGATGTTGTTGTTGTCTCAGTTTTTGTTTTTTGCAACTTCATCTTGATTTGTTTTTTGCAACATTCATCTTGCTCATCATCTTGCAACATCTACTTGCAACACTCCATTGGGGGACTGAAAGGGTCTTGTAATCCTGCAATGTTACATGGAACCATCTGTGCAATGTTGCAGGATTGGTCGCGGACCCTCTCAGTCTGCCTTTTCCCTACTCGAATGTGGAAGCCAACATGAGTGGGATCACCAGAATTCAAAGGAAACAGAGAAGAAGAGGGGACAAATGGTTCAAGAAAGTGGCCCCTGGGTATCTGTCAGAATATCTAGGATGAAAAGGTATTGGATCTCGGTTTCACTCTCTCTACAAACAAGACAAAAGCATATTCTCATCACAAGCGGCTAGAAAATGAACAACTACAAATTAATGGTGTAACACTTGAATGGGTTGACCACTATCGGTACCTTGGCGTCACTGTCGGCTCTAACAAGGGGAAGAAAGAGGAGCTCAACCTCTGGATCATGCAAAAGTCGACTCAGGGCACTGAAAGTTATGAACTGGAATGGACATAGAGCCTCTATTGCTGTGCTTAAAATGATGTACACAACTTATGTGCGCTCCGTCATAGTCTATGCTGCACCAGTTTTATGCTCCTACTCTCAAAGCGATATGACAAGGCTCTAAAACATAGAAAATGAAGCCATGACAATCATTGCTGGAGTCTCAAAATACTGCCAAAACATCTAATTTACGAGAGATGTTGTCCCTCGCCAGTGTCAAAAGCAGAATTAAGGACCTGAATGCTAAGCTTGCAATTAAGATTGCCAGAGATCCCCATAACAATGATATTGCCAAGAAAAAAACTGAGTTATGTGCTACTTACAGGGTGAAAGAGGAGAAGCGAAAAATGGCATCGCAGATCAGTCTGCTACCTTGAAGAAAATCACCTGCTTGAGCAAGCCCCGTGAGCTCATGCCTGAGGAGAGGTTACCTCCCTGGGAGGATGACTCTTGCAGGATTATTATCAATGAGATGGCAAGGAAAAAGTCCAAAATGAAATGAGAAATGAGGCACAAGTATCTCGAGGAAATTTATAAAGAATCCTGAGATGAACTAGATCAAATCTACACTGATGGGTCATCTAATCGTGTCAATGGCAGGGCTGGTGCAGCATACACTGTAATTAGGAATAATGCCTTTCAACGCAGAAATGAAGCAAAATCATGTATTGAGAACTCCTCTTCAACGCAAGCAGAGCTAACGGTATTGTTATGGCGTTAAGATTCCTTGAACGAAACACTAATGGTACAGTGATCTGCACTGGTTCAAAAGCAACGCTACAAAGCCTCAGTAAAAATCGACAGAAAATCTTGTGATAGCGCTGAAATCAAGAGAGCTGTGAGGGGTACTAACCAACCAGGGAAGAGTCGTCAAGTTTCTTTGGATTATTAGAAATATGTGTAGAATAATAAACCCTACATTGAGTTAGGAAAATACCATTTGTCAAATATAAATACCTGTTATTAAAAGATTTCCATGTTTTGCAACCACAAGATAACGTAAGATTTTAAGGGTTGACAAATGTTAATCTTTTTGTTTGAGAAGCTGTTCACTTGAGACAGTTAAGTAAGTCCCAGCTGTCTCTGGGTACAGGTGACAGGAATGAACACCCCAGAGGATTTTCTTCCTACTGGGGAAGTGCTGTTCATGCTTCTAGGGCGGTGAGTACACTCACAGGATGAGTGGCACTGCCCAATAAACTAGCCCCTCAGGGCAAAATTTTAAATATCTCCAGAGGGTATGCCGTCAGTTTAAATCACCCAAAAGGAGCAGAGGATCTGGTAAAGAGTCCAACAGGTGTTTAAGATTAGGAAGGGAAAGTGGGACATTTGAGGGGAGAGATGCAGAACAGACTGTATACCATTTACTCACAAAGATACAGGCCGAAGAACACAAAATGAGTGACTGAAACATCTGGGGAACGAAGGGAATATCATGACGGATCAAGAGAGCAGTAGAGGTATGGGCCACAGCAAAAGCTGCAGGGGAAAAGACAAAGGAATAACCACGGAAGCGATCAGGACGAGCGCCAAGCATCGGCTCCTGGAGACGAACACAAAGCAGGGAAAACTGCGTGATCAGAAGTTGGAGTTCATGGAAGTTGGCATAAAAAAACACGAATATTCCATTGAGAAACAAACAGAGAAAAGAGAGAGAACAGAAACAGAGATAACAAGGTAGAAACAAAGGCAGAGAATACCACAGTAGACTAAGTAAGATCAGGATCAGTGAGATCGGGGTGACAGGGCATAGGCAAAGCTAGCAAAGATAATGAAGGCAAGGGAGCAGGAGGTCGGACCAGAGGCGGACTGACAGAGTCTGGAGCGGAGGAGGCATCGGAGAGGGGTTGTCAAGAGAATCGGGGGTAGGAAGTACTGAAACAGGAGAGGATACCGGATGAAGGGCGGCATCCAAGAGAGGATCAAGGACCAAGGGAATCTCCATAGCAGGGACAGGTGATTGTCACTGAAATGGGAGGGGAAGCAGGGATAACGTCGGAGTCAGAAGGTAAGGAATATATTGAAGCCTTCTTACCCGCCGGGGAGAAGCTAGACTTACGTTTCTGACGTAGAGAGACAGGCGTACCATCAGCAATGTACCGGGCGACAGCTTCGATAGTTTCAACAGAAGGAGAATGGGAGCGGCCAACATGAAGAACACTGTGAGGAGGATGGACAAGACCTGAACACACAGGCGGCGAGGAGGGCCAAGAGACAGAGGAGAGAGCTGAGAAGGAGTGGGGCGAGAAGGGAAAGAAGACACAGGAGATGAAGAAGACAGAGAAAGAAGGAGGAAACACCAGAAGGAGAACCAAGAGAAAGCCCCTTTGGCCCAGAACGCAAATGAGCAAACTAGGTGGTGGTGGAGGTGTCGGATCCAAGGCCTGGAAACAGTTGTGAAACTGAGAAAACGGGAAATTACGAGAAGAAGGGGAACGCAACACACGAGCATAAGACATGCCAGAGAAAGAGGGAAGACTCCGAACCTGACGCCTAGCATCAGAAAAAGAAAAATGATAACGATGTTTGAAATTGATGATGGCATGCTTCTTCAAAACTGTAATGCATACATTCGCGGGAGAAAGCAGGGTGGGTGTCACTGCAATTGTTTCAGTGAGCTTGGGAAGAAGAGCACTCCATCTTAAAATGACCCGAGGCTCCACACAAGGGGCATAGACACCTCACTTATGCACCTGAAGGGACTATGCCCAAATTTCCAGCACCAGCTGCAGAGGAGAGGAGAGGAGAGGGGCTGTGCTCCTGAACGGAGCATCTGGTATCAGCAAAAATGACGGAAGATGGAAGGGACTTGAAACTTGAAAATGTCCATAGAGCTGGCAAGCTCTATGAGTGAGATGGAAGAACGGAGCGAGGATGCAGAAATTTTGAGGGAGGAACTAGAAACGAGGCGAAGAGGGGAGAAGAAAGATCGGTGGCCCAACCACCGCGGATTTGAAATTGAGTAAAGCGCAGTAGAACTGACTATATAGGGCGTCAGTTGCACTGCATAGAGGGGCTGGGCTCGCAAGCAGCTGGCAGTTGAAGGTAGTTAAAAGTTAATGTTCGGTGTTGGTAGTACAGCGTTTCATTGGTGGTCTTCTTTTTTCTTGATGATTTCACCAAACTTGGATCGTTGGTCTTCTTCTTGGGCTTATTAGTCGGCTTGGTGGTCTGGCTTTGTGTTGTCATTGTGGTGCTATCGTTGCAGGTTGATGGTGTAGTGTCGTGAAGGAACTTGGCAGTTGAATAGGGGCATTTCCGTGAAGGTGGAGATAATGTTCCGACCGAGATTTCCTCATCCGAAGAATTGGGTGAATCAAAAAGTAGAGGTGGTGGATCTTGGAGGTCGAATTGTTGATGGTTGAATAACAGCAGCAGATGTTGATGCAGGTGTAATAGGTTCCGTTGATGTAGCAGATGGTGATGGATTAGAAGGCGTCGGCTTTTGGGTTGCTTCCGTTGCAGGCGCGGGTGTTGCAGCTGCAGTGGGTGTGGCGGCGTTTACAGTAATGTCCGAGACCGGACCAGCTAGAAAAGAACTCGTGGCTGAAGTAGAGTTGGTGTAAACTAAATCGGGTACAGTGAAGGTAGAGAGACCATTCCCAGTGTAGAGGATATTTAGGATCCTCACATATTCCTGGGGGGTTAGAACAAGCAATCATATTAGCCACAGTTGCCAGAGCGTATACTTCGCTATACAATGATTGGTCAGGGTGAGATGATGGTGGTGACGGTTGGTTCAGTGAGGTGCTGGTGGGTTTCTTTATGTGCAGATAGAATAATGGGAATTCTTGGTGAAAATGCTGCATTTCTGGATAGTCTGTTGCACGTGTTAGTTTGATGGGAGTACTCATAGCACCGGAAGCACTGGTTGACGTTGTAGAATCTTTCCTTCTTCACTCGGAATGATGGGATGCAGATTCCGTAACAGAAAAATTCATCAGTGGTAACCTTGGTAGTCTGAATCACGGTAGTGAAGGTGACTTTCAAGGTGCGGCTGTTGCAGATCAGAGTTTCATATACGCTCAAGCCCGGGTTTTCTATCTCGATGTACTCCGGGATGTCTCCAGCGTCATCTGCTTCACGTACCCATTCCACAATACACTGGTTGAGCTCACTGACAAAGACAGACCGTGCAGCAAGGAGCTGTCGTGGGAAATTGAGATTGAGGGGAAATTTTACCCACTATATCAACATTATTGTATAAGAACTGTATAATTTCTTTATAATATTAAAATCATATCAGAATCACTTTAGAATCATTAAAGTGTTAATTAAAATACTACATCTGGATCCTACATGACAATATCACTAGGATCACGTACACCAAAGGGCCCATGGGTCCTATGTGACTTTGTGCATGATTTCTCAAGGATCTAGAAGGTTCGACAAGAACTTAATTAATTAAAAACTATTGGAACATCAATCGATTTCTGGTGAGGATTAAATCAAATCCTTAATAAGAATCAATATTACTATCAAGTAAAATCAATAATCTTTAAATCTTATATCTAATTATATTATAATCACATTTTATCTCAATGATATGTTTAGACAGTAAAAAATAATCAATAAATATTCATTGAAGTCTACCTCACTCAACGAGCATGGTAGGCGATGGCTGGGAGAGAAGCGCCCACAACCGCCCGAGGCCAGATCATTTGTTTACATAAACAGTGCACATATGTGACGGTGCCTTTGAAACATTTTCAGTAAAGAACACCCTACTAACTTATCATTATTACCAATGATTACTCTCTAGAAACTGAGGGATTATCTAGACTATATATATATATATATATATATATATATATATATATATATATATATATATATATATATATATATATATATATATATATATATATATATATATATATATATATATATATATATATATATATATATATATATATATATGTAGGGAAAATTCCTAGTACTTTATGTAAATACGAGTGAAGAGAGTGGCTGATAACAGACTCCGCCTCCACCATTGCACCACACCTAATCTTATCCTACTACAAAAGCAACTAAGGACATAATCAACTAGCAAACCTACCAGAATATTAAACAACAAAGCTGTGACATAAAATATAGTGCCTGAGCTCTTCATGAGAGAAAATCGAGTCTCGCAACTTGTCAGATGGCACTGACACTTAGATTAGATAAACCATAAGTATATTGAGTGTTATTGTAGTGTGTTGATTGGCATGCTTGTATAACCTTAACCACTCTGCTGCTCGCCTTCCAAATACGGCACCCTTCCCCCCCCCCCCCCTAGGCGCAGGAAATAAATTCTCGGGATTTTTTTTTATTTTTAAATGTTAAAACCCTTCCCTGATTACGGAAATGTGAACAAAACTCAAAATTGTACTTACTTTGGCCGCAATGAGGTCTGTAAATTGGCGCGTGGCGTCATCAATCCCTGGTCGCCCGTAGCGTACACTCCCTGGGGCCAGTAGCGCGCTGGGTTCAAGATGCATGAGTTGCCACAAATATATTTTTGTTCATTTTTTGCGCATAGTTCCAAATACATTTGTTTTGTTTTTTCTTGCCAATCCTATGTATAATGAACACATACACTATATTATGGCAGTGTAGCATCCGTACTGTCCAAAGACACTGTGTTACGTGCATCACACATGTGTTCACATATCTTGCACATATTTCCAATGTATCATGCAAATTTATGTATATATACAATTTATTTACACACTCTACAGTATCACACACCATAAACACTCTCAGAACTCCGTGAGTGTGTGATATCTGCGTAACAGCCAACAGGGCATAGTGGAACCTTGCACTCAACGCACCAGGTGCTGATGCATCTTCACTTTTGTTCTCTTCGGGTAGTGTTCTTGCGTACTATACAGGCATGTTTACCCTTTTCCCGTGATGCTGTGCCTGGCATATACTCGAGCATGTGGACACCGAACATCTCTCGTTACCCCTCAGTCTGTCGGGAGCTGCGTGTGGCAGTGTTGTTTGCACCCCACGTGGTGCAGCAGAGCCCTCCTTGCCATACTTTACGAGCAGTTGTGACACAACAGCAACACTGAATGTCCGTATTGGCGGTCTCCTGCTTGATTTTACCAGATACATATTGAAGCAGTTGAGCACTACAACATCTATTAGGTGGAAAAAGAGCTTTTTCGTCCTCATCACAGACTTCCGCACGCACTTGATGGCACCGAGCATCATGTGACATTTATCTACTAGGCGCATGTTCACGTTGTAGTCTATGACACAATCTGGTTTATATATGGGAAAGCTCGTTTGAAAGTGGACTTTGCAACTGTCCAATATGGCACCGGTGTGAATTGTAGCCAGCATATTCACCTCGTGTCTGTCCCTCCACCGCACTGAGAGCATATTGTCATACTTGCTCAGCTGGCAATCACCCACTGCAATACCCATGCCAAACACTGGCATTTCCTTCCTGTGGACCTTCACAGTGCCATATACGCCAGTGTTGTGGGCAAGGAGGTATCTGATCAACAAGGGGCTGGTATAGTAGTTGTCCGTGAACAGTATATGCCCCTTGTTCAGCAACGGTTCCATCTGGGTTTTGAAGACACTGCCGGAGAACCCGTGTCCATCTTGAGCTGGTATGTCGACGTCTGTACCTGAATACAGTATCATGTCCAGGACGATACCAATCTCACAGTCGCACAACATGAAATACTTGAGTGGCGCTTTGATGTCACCAATCCAAATCGGTGGTGCTTTGATAGGATGTACTGCTTGAATGCCAGTCGCCCCTTGAACAGTACAAGCGATTCGTCGATCACCACATTCTGTGCAGGTGCAAAATAATCACGGAACTTGCCTCTCATGTCACTGAATACCTTCCGTACCTTCCAAAGTCTGTCGTGTCTGTCCTCATTTGCATTATTTTCGAAATGCAGGCACCTGAAAAGCAACAGGAACCTATCACGAGACATGTACTGTTGAACACGGGTGATGGAACAAGGCTGTCTTTACTCCAATAATCCTGGAGGACGTGTTTCTCGGAGTGTTTCATCATCATGCTCAGTGTGAGAAACACGTACATTTCGTCAATTGTGGTGTCCTTGCACTGTGTCAGGAGAGAGGCAGGTAAAATGCCGACGTCTATGAGGCTGTGAGCGTATCTGTTTGTCTCAATCACAAAATGGGTCATGAATTTGTTATCAAAATACGCCAGGAAATACTCTGTTTCTGTCATATCATTACCTGTATACGGGAATAATGGTGTCACACCAACATCGCTACCATCAAACGTTGGTATTTGTGGAACAAATGTGGCACAATCCTCCCACACAAGTACATCTGGGGCTTTGGTTTTAGCGCCAACACCACCACGAGCACCAGAAACACGGCTACATCGTCTGGTGCTGGAGCTGCGTGTTGGTATGGTAGGCGATGAGGCTGATCTGCGTATTGTAGGCCTACCACGAACACCTGATGTAGAGGAGCCACTGTCATAATTGTCCTGTAGCTGCGTGACACGCTGCCGCTTGCCGCGACGTGTTGCTGAGGCAGTAAAACCCCGCCTGGTAATACCCTCGCTGCTCATACTTGGGTCGTCAACACTACTTGTATCGGAGCCTATGTCACTGAAGCCTGAGAAAGATTCATCGCAAGTACTATCACTGAATAAACGTGCATCAGAGGACTCACATGGTGGTGGTGATGATAACAGTGATGACCCAGGGAGGCGAGGCAGGCCGAGCGAAGCGCATGTACCATACACACTCGCGATATCATCCACCTCAGTCTATCCCTCGCTCATATCTGACCTCTGTGTAAGGTATTTCTCTGGATCATTATCTAAGTCATCATACAAAATGTCATGTATTCCCTCCTCAGAGAATCGTTTTCCATGACCGCAGGTGACCGTGGAGTGGGACCTCCTAGACGATGTATCAGACATGGTTGCTTCTTTTAAACGGAGGCTTCCCATGGCCGCGGGGCATGCTGGGATTTTTTTCAAGGTGGCGGACGATCACTAGGGGCCCCCAGGCATTCATTTTGTACCCGCATCACTGCGTGCCAGTTTTTAATGGAACTTAAAAAATATAAATGTCAGTAGGCACGTTGCGCACCCCACGTCGAGTGCCTGCAGGCTCGTGGCACCGTTCAGTGGTTAATCTATTCAATAAGTCTATTTGGCGTTACACTGTGGGACAACGCCCCAGATTTCAGTAAGTTTTGATTAATTTTTCAGCAACTGAATCTCTTCATTACTATCTGGACACTCATTCATTCAGTCTTTCAATGCTATGTGGACACTCAGTCATTGAAAGTTCTTCAATGCTATGTGGACATTCAGTCATTGAAAGTCAGTCAATGCTTGACTGAATCTGTTCATATAAATTGAATATATCTGCATAATAAATTGAATATATCTGCATAATAAATTGAATATATTTGCATAATAAATTGAATATATCTGTATATATAATTGATCATATACATTAAATTAACCATAGCTAACTAAGTTATCTTTAATTTATCATATAAGTTTATCATATTGCATATAAATATGATAAACTGAAAACTTTACTGTAAATATGATTCTTGCACCTAGATTCCAGTGCACTTGGACTACATTTAAGGTCATTTGATTGCATATTTACATATATCGTACCTCTTTAATACAAATTGTTGTGTTTATTAGTATGTGAATATTGGCTGTTGTAATTAAAGAGCTAGGCTGGACTATGTACATGTTTAGATCCTTGTGATTTAAATAGAACCAGTGCTCAGTTATAGAACTGAGTTATTTAATCTTATCCTTGTATTAACAATACATAGTGATGCGATGCACTGTATGCAAGAGGATTGCAGACCTCCAATCAACTTCTCCATTCACTCTTAGGGGGAACAACCTGCCCCTTACAGCCCACAGTCTGTCATTAGGACTAGAGGAGCTAGGATTTACAACCCTAGCTAAGGACTTTAGGTGTATTAATTCTGCATACAGTAATTTTTAATTTAGTACAGTACAAGTCCTAAGTAGTTCTCCTCATATATCAATCCCGGCAATTTTCGCAGAGATGGAGGTGATGCCGTGTGCGAAGCAGATATTTGTGATGTATCAGTTTGTCGACGTCAAACTCGCTAGAGAAGTTGAATACAAAGTCAGTGCCTTCTTGGCTGATATCGTTAGGTCTTGCTTCCCTGACGTCCTTAAGTAGCTTCTGAAGGGTGGTCTTGGAGAATGCATGCTCATCGAGGGGTGTTCCCAGGACCTAGTAGCGTTTGTGACACATGGTAGTAGGAGCAAAAACAGTCTGGATAGTGCTCTGATCCCCGATTCACATCATTGGAGAAGGCCTTCCGTCTCATCCCAGTATAAGACACTAGGCTGGGAGTGGGGTCTGACTGTCTAGAGTGAAGTGCAGGTCGAGAATCGCATGGAAGGGACCTACTATCAAACGTGACCTTCACAACACGAAGAGGCTGAACACGACGACGACCACGAGGGGCGTCCAGTAAATGTGTTTATCTGGCGGATAGAATGGCCTTGAGCCTCAAGGATGTATTTAATATCCTTGTGACAGTCTTTCAGTTCCCTGTCACCAGTCGCAACATGGTGCTGGAGAAGAAATGCTTGCATTTAATGCCAATACTTGCATTTAACGGGGCATTTTTGAAGATCCGAACAGTGGTCTTCCCCAGTGCAGGACAAAGAAGCCAAGCGGTCAGCCACTTCCCAAGAAGGGGCTGCATCAACACGGGTACCAGTACGAGGGGGGGGGGGTAAAAGTGACAAATGTATCCACCGAATCAACAAGGTGTTTATGGAGGAATAAATTATCAGGACGAGTAGGGTCACATTACTAAGATCAAAATACTTAGTCCACATAAGAGGACCAAACAAAGCTTGGAAAGTATTCGACTGGGAAGGAATCATGCATGTGTAAGTGCGGAGGTGATGGCGCCGAGCACCCCTGGGAACAGAGGGGGTAAAAGGTGCAGTGGTGACAATGAGAGATGCAGCCACTCAAGGTGATGAGCTGGTCACTACAGGGGCTTGGGGGTTCAACCCCGACACAGAGGTGGGAGGGGAGCAGAGAAAGTCAGTCGGAAGAGTCAGAAAAGTAGCATGGTCAGGGTCCAATGTAGTGGGGCTATAGAGCCTGGCCTTCCAGCACTCTCCGACTCGGGGGCCTGGTTGCCTACCCCACGAGTCTGAGAAGTTAATGGAGGGTTCAGAAAATGCATAAAAATGAACAGGAATAATTCATCCATGAACAAGCCCCCATACCCACCATGGACCCACAATTAAAGGATAGGACACCCGACAAGATGGGGGCCCTCACAGGGGTGCATTGTGGATATACACCCTGCAAGCACCACCTTACCGTCAAGCACCACCAAGCCGTCAGTCCGTCAAGATCTGGCTCAGCAATGAAGACAATATTTGACAATAAAAGCGTCCCCTCGCTCGATAGCGTTAGGTACCACAGTTCTATGGGTGAGTGTGTGTACCTTCCCAAACACCCGGCGTCAAAACAGAATAAGACATCAGAAAGAACAATCAAGAATGGCAAAAAGTTGGAAGGAAGGGAACAATTTGAAAGGAGAAGAGGTAGGGAGGTAAAACGAAACATGAGGAAGAGGAAAACGCTACCAGCAAAATTGGAGAGGACAGCAGCTGGAACATAAGGCTTCAGAACTCAAGAGGATAAGTCGGCCCAAAGAGCATCACAATCCGGCAGCTGCCCACTAAGCCCTCTCTCGACGGTAACAGGCTGGAAAGAGTGGGGGATCTCGAAAAGCAGTGTTGCAAAGCTTAACACCTCCCCTACCCCCCTATTCCATGATGGAGACTTTTGACTGCCATTGTACATATTCATACTATATAATGAACAGTATTTTGTAGGTTATATTAAATTATGTATAAATATGAGCAAAAAATATTTTTATGACAGTTTAGTTAATGCTTATTTATCATTAATACAAAATGTTAATTTTAAAATGACATCATTATCATGGCTGGTATGTAAGAATGTATTTAAATCCCTAAGGGGAAAAAAGTATATATTTGTTTATTTTCAATTGAATAAACTTAGTAATATGTCAAATACTGTTACATTTACTGTATAGTGAAAGTTATTTATTTTTGGATAAGGAGTTAACTGTTTATACATTAACTATGATTAATATGTAAAAAAATTGTATATTTAAACATAGTAGGAAATTTTTTTTTGTTTATGCAGGTTATGTAAATTATTTCAATTTTGATATAGAATTAAACCATTGTTTTTCTTATTAATATAACAATGAAAATAAAATTTAAATAAATTTTATTTTACTTAAGTGCCATTTAAATACTGTAAAATAAAGAATTGTAAAATCTAACTCAATATTAACCTGCACTTGCTCATAATCCCACCTGATTTGTATAGGTTTTGTACGTCATTTCACTCAAACATTCAGAACTGTGTTGATTCCAGAAACTGGAAATATTTTAGTGCTTTCATTAACCGACAATAATTGCACATGTCACATGTCATTTCTGCTAGTTAGATTTTGCATTCTTTGAATATAGGAGATTATCAACTGGAATTATTTAATACTAGATGGAGGCATTTGGCGGGGCACAGTTTGACTACCAAAAAGGTTTGCCATTCAAGTGCTGGGAGCACCCAGGATACAAGTCCTTCACCGAACCTGGCCTTGTCCCCGCTGGAAGTGAAGTAGCTCAATCACTCCCTAGTTTCCTTGCTGGGGTGTCCCTGGACACAGAAACTCAGGGGCTTCCAAATCGAGCTACCCAACATAAAGTATGATGGATTTAAATCCCCCAGTCTAGTACCTTCACTATACTTGTGTGGTGCACAGTAACTCTCCCAACACAACACAATAAAAGAATGGAGGGGAGTAAGTAAACACATTAAAAACTGATGGATTTACTCACTGGTAATCTACACTGGGCATACACAAAAATCTTCCTCAAAAATCGTTAAATGGCATCACTCCTGCAATTATTAAATCTGGCAACTCTTCACTGTCCCCCCCCCCCCTCAAAAAATATGATCTCTGATACTCCTTATTCAATATATTACTGTAATGAGTCCCAATAGCACTTAACACATAAATCAAGGTTAATACATAGTACAGATTAAGAAAGCAATTAGAAACAGAGCAATGCAAAAGATGTACAGTGACCACAACACAGCAGTTTTAACATCAGGATCTGCGGGTTGGTACAAAAATTCAACCAACTACAAACCACTTAGTTTCATAAAAGGGAGCAGTAGAACAACAAAAGCACACTTACATCGCATCAGGCTTGGATACCAATGTGCATGGAAAATAGGCTTACAGTGAGGGGCGGGTCTTGTTTGTTCGGGCTGAGTATTTGGGAGTTGTGATTCCGTTCTTGACGGTGTACGCCCCTTCTGGGGTGGCGCATCGTCAAGACTGGGAGCTGTTTTTTCGGGAGGGGCTTCTGCCATACCTGCCGCATGATACGCGGGATTTGATCTTTGGGGGAGGATTTTAATTGTGTTGCGTGTGCGGGATTGCTCTAGTACTCACCCTCGAAATGTTTCGGCCGCTTTAATTGAGGTTTTGCATGCGTGCGGGTTTCGCGATGCGGCTGTTTGGTGTGGTGGCTCGTTGGAATATTCCTTCGCTGCGCGTGGGGCGAGTTCTAGGTTGGATCGGTTCTATGTTTCTGGTGGGGAGTTTTCGGTTTTTTATTTTCGCACGGTCCCGGTGGCCTTCTCGGATCATTGTTTGGTGGTTCTCCGGGTTTGTGTCCGGAGTCAGGAGCGGGTGGGGCCTGGGTAGTGGAAGCTAAATTGTCGGTTATTGCGTTGTCCACGTATTTGTGCTCAGTTTCGGTCCTGGTGGGTTGGAATCGTTGCCCGGAAGGCTGATTTCTCCTCTTTGTTCGTTTGGTGGGAGTGGTGTAAGGTGGAGTGTCGGAGGTTTTTTGGGATTGTTGCTAAGCGGGAGGCAGCCAGGAGTCTTGGTTTGCTGTGGTTACTTCAGGCGCGTTTCTCTTGTTTATATGTGCAGTTGAATGCTGGGGTTGACTGCTTTAGTGCGATTTCTGAGTGTAAGGAGCGTATTTGGGATTTGCGTGCGGTGTTGGCTGACGGTGTTCGCGTGCGTGCTCGTGTGGCTGAGTGTGTGGATGGGGAGAGGCTCTCTCCCTTTCCTTTAGGGAGGGAGAAGGCTGCTCGGGGGTTCCATTCTTCTCAAGGGCCTTCAGCAGCCTGATGGGTCTGTGCTTTCTAGCACGGAGGGTGTTCTGATTACCGCGCGGCGGGAGTTGGAGGTTCTCTATGGGAAGGTGTGTGGGAATAGTGTGCTCGCGGGTTCCTTTTTGGACAGGTGCTTCCCCGGTTTGTCGCAAGCGGAGTGTGCCCGGATGGTGCAGGATGTTTCCACGGTGGAGCTCCTGGAGGTGGTTCGGTCGTTTCGTTCAGGGAGAGTGCCGGGTGAGGATGGCCTGCCCATTGAGTTCTACGTTACCTTTTGGGATGTGTTGGGGGAGGTGCTTTTGGAGGTGGTGCAGGCGTGTTTGTGGTTGGGTGCTCTGCCTGATTCCTTTTGTGACGGGATCGTGCGGCTGCTCCCAAAGCCGGGCGATTTGCAGTTGTTTTCGAATTGGAGGCCTATTACGCTCTTGAATGTTACTATAAAATTCTGTCTAAGGTTTTAGCGCGTCGCTGTCGCGGTGTCGTTGCGTCGGTGGTCTCTATGGAGCAGTTTTGTGGTGTGCCTGACCGTGCCCTGATGCATTGCAATGCTTTATTTCGTGACGTGCTTCTCTATGCGTCCGAGTATCTACTTTCGGCGGCTATGATCAGCTTGGACTGGTCAAAGGCCTTTGATCCGGTCTCTTTGGAGTTTGTTTTTAGTGCTAAGGAGTGGCTTGGGTTTCCGGCGGTGTTTGTGGGTTGGGTCCGTTTGTTGTATGTCCGGAGTCGCAATCGCGTTTGTGTGAATGGGTTTTTTAGTGTTTTTTTTCTATTTGCCATTCCGTTCGACAGGGGTGTCCCATGTCAATGCTTTTGTATGTGATTTTTCAGGAACCTCTCTTTCGGGCGGTGAAAGCGTATTCCTTGATTGTGCCTCCTTGTCTGCCGTCCGGTCTTCGGCTACCCATTTGTGGGTATGCTGACGACACCGTTCTGTTTGTAGCTTCGGAGGGTTCTGTTGGAGCTGTTCAGGACGTTCTCCTGCGGTTTGAGTCCGCCTCGGGGGCCGTTCTTAATCGGGCGAAGTCGGGGTTGATGGGGATCGGTGTGTGGGCCTCCCGCCTGGTGTGGGATAGGTCGTGGTTTCCGGTGGTCTCCTCGATTCAGGTTCTTGGGGTTACTTGGTTTGCCTCCTATGACCACTCCTTGGAGTGGAATTGGGGTGCTGTCTCTCGGTCGGTTGGGGTTGCGGTTGGCCTCTTGTCGCATCGTTCTTTGACGATTTATCAGCGGGGACTGCTTGTTGCGTGTAAGGTCTTGTTGCGTGTAAGGTCTTGTCGCGTGTCTGGTTTGTGGCTCGATGTTTCCCGTTGAATCGTCGGAAGGCCTAGGATTTGGAGTGTATGGTGTACAGATATGTATGGTGTGGGCGTTATCAACCGGTACGTCGTTCGACGTTGGTGTTAGGGGTGAGAGAGGGGGGTGTTGGCATTCCTGATGTCTTCACGAAGGCCAAGGCCCTCTTCTGGGTCTCGTTTCGTCAGGGGTTGGTTCTCGGTGGGGGGTTGAATATGCTGGGTGTTTTTTTCTGCTCACTTCGCTTCAGTTATTTGGTTGATTTGGGGGTTTGTCGGGAGGTGGCCTTGTTTACCCCCCCTGTTTATTCTTGGGCCGTGGGGATTCTTCGGGAGCTCTGCTGCCATCCTGGGTTTCTGTCATTCTCGTGCAAGGCTGTGTATGGGGTGTTGTTGCCCCGGGTGTGGCCTCGAGTGGAGGGCTTATTCCCGTGTTGGGATTGGGGTGGTATCTGATCGTGTTTGGGGGAACGGTTCTTGGCGCCTCAGCAGCGTGAATTGCTGTTTCGGTTTCTGCATTTGTCGCTGGCGATGAATGAGCGGTTGTGTATGCTTGGCTTGCGTGATTCTAAGGTGTGTGTTCATTGTGGTTTAAGTGAATCGCAGGTGCATGTATTTTATTTTTGTGTCCGGTTGCAGGGGTTGGTGGACTGGTTTCGGGATGTCCTGGAGGTGTTTTGTGGTCCGGGTTGTCGGGGTGATGTTTTGCAGTTTTTGTTTTTGTATTTTCCGGGTTATTCGCGACGGGTGCGAAATACGTTATGTGTTTTGGTTGCAGATTATGTGTTTTGTGTGTGGGTTGGGAGGCGGGAGGGTTTTGGGGTTACCTGAATTTTAGGCTTTTTGTGGGGGTGTATGTGGTTTACCTGGTGGTGGTTGCAACGCGCTTTTCCGGAAGATTTTGGTCGATGGTTCACGGTTGCCTATGTTCGTGGGTTGCCTTTGGGTCGGTGGGTGCTTAGGTGGGCAGGTGATGTTCTCGTTTTGGGTGGGGTTTGGGTGTTGGGGTGGTTTTTGGAGGGGTTGGGGTGGTTTGTTGTTTACACGCCGTGTAAACAACAACATCAACACCTGGTGAATTCACTAAGTGGCGGTTACTAATTCTCTTTAATTAGCTACGAGTGCTTAATCCCTCTGTCCGCAAACAGATCTGATCAGTCCAACGAATTACAGCAGCTTAAGTACAGCGCAATTGACTCCGATCATAACAGACCGGTCAACCCCTTACGTTAATCAATCAATTAACGACAGCTCGTTAAATCGTTAACACTACGTTAGTCTTCACTTAACAATTCCTCCACTGCGTGAACTTCACTGTGACTGTTGCCTTTACACGTCTCTACGTTAATCACAACAATGTTCAACGAAACAAGTGACCTCGTTAAGTAAATCGCGACCCCCGGTGACGTTAAATGACTTTAATTCTCACAGAATCCTTCACAGTACACAACGCATTCCATCAAGGACAAACTTGCCTACGGTTTACACACGGTACATCACAGTACATCCTTGCCACTCATGGCAAAACTTGTAAATGACTTTCCCAGTAAATTATCTACCAATAATTCACACTTTACCACAACACAACAGTAAAATAAGCGCTGGCCAATATAATAATGGGAATTATTTATACCCAAAGGAAACCTTCCTGTTACCACTTTCACTGCTGAAAAAGAGAATCAAATTACAGCGAATTACGTACACGGCCCATAGAGAAAATAGAAGCAAATAACTCACTTTACTCCACCACTGAATGTCTCTCCAGGTGTCCTCACACACGTCAAACTCACAGTTGGGCCCAACCTCAACTTGGTGATGGCAAAAAGGGTAAACTCACACGTCTCCAATTCCCAGTCACCTCACTAGGTGGTCGACTTGGGACAGAGGACAGACGGAACATTGGGTGCGAACCCAGCTTCAGAGTTTTATTACCCAAAACAGAAACAGTGTACTTACATCAATCTCGCGAGCCCGCAACACACACTCACACACATACGTCACCCTCATTCCCACTGCTGCTGCTGGATGATGACGTAGGTGTCCTCACTTCCTACACGTGGTCAGTTGGAGCAAAGGGTCCTAGACCACGGGGTTAGCTCCACACACAGCGACCAGGTGGTCCGAACACGCCGGCTTAGGCAGACCAGAGTGCGCACACAACAGATTACACAGCGGGGATACGGTACCAGGGAGCCGGTCGGCCGAGCGGACAGCACGCTGGACTTGTGATCCTGTGGTCCTGGGTTCGATCCCAGGTGCCGGCAAGAAACAATGGGCAAAGTTTCTTTCACCCTATGCCCCTGTTACCTAGCAGTAAAATAGGTACCTGGGTGTTAGTCAGCTGTCACGGGCTGCTTCCTGGGGGTGGAGGCCTGGTCGAGGACCGGGCCGCGGGGACACTAAAAAAAAGCCCCGAAATCATCTCAAGATAACCACGCCCATCCACTTGACACGGTACCCCAGGATACGTCGGAACACGGTGTTACACGGAACACGAGACGGAGTCCTTGGCTGTTCCTTTCTAATTCCTCGGAATTAAGAATTTTAAGGTTTTTCTCATAACACTGAAACCTTCTCTAGCACGTCTCACTGCAGTGCCTTCAAGCACAGATACGATAGACGGCGGATGTCACTAACCTAGGCCGATAATTAACAGCCTCACTCAGTCCAGTTGCTCTGAGATGGCGTCTCACAATCACATGGCTCAGATGACAAAAGTTCACACTGGTTCGGTACATGCACCACCGGATTCTTACGGACGGCACACGAAAAGATAGCAAGATGATAGGCGTGACTTAGGAACGTTGCAGGTGGTATTTCCCGATGCCTGGCCTAGCACGGAAAAGAACGTCCTCCCATAGCATCGTTCTAGGTAAGAATTTTTTTTCCCGCCAAGATGGCCCCGGGGATACCATGCGGCACCCCTCAGCGTCTTGACCAATCATGGTTCAGCATTCCTGAGGCCCAGGAGCCTTGGCCATTGGCGCACCTGCTTCACGACGCTACCTTCCTCTCTCACGAGGTAGACACGTGATGGGGGGGGGGGGGTGGTCTACAGCCTTTAACCCACCATACCTCCCTCTCTACACTTGACTTGTACAAAAAATTTCCCTGAAATCAACTCCCTCCAGTAATTTCCTTCAGAAACCTGATACAGCGATCAGAATGACATCAATGGCTAGCAAATGTCACGGGCTGTCCAACGACACCCAACACGACTGTGGAAAAGTTATATTCAGAAAGTTGAATCACGGTGCACATCACTGGTGCACTACGCAATTTCGAACTTCATTCAGTGCACGAGAGAGCAGGGAAAATATGTCTCCTGACAAACAGGACATGAAGCGCCACTACTACTACTGTTGTCAACAGCAGGACACGTAGCTGACCAGACCACACACTAGGGATGAAGGGATGACGACGTTTCGGTCCGTCCGTCAACAATAGGACACGTAGCACCCCTACTACTATTGTTTCATCAACAAGACACGTAGCACCACTACTAATACTGTTGTCAACAACAGGACACGTAACACCCCTACTACCACTGTTATCAACAACAGGACACGTAGCACCACTACTACTACTGTTGTCAACAACAGGGCACGTAACACCCCTTCTACCACTGTGGTCAACAACAGGACACATAACGTCACTACTGTTGTCAACAACAGGACACGTAGCGCCATTATTACTACTATTGTTGTCATCAACAGGACACATAGCACCACTACTACTGCTACTGTTGTCATCAACAGGAAACGTATCATTATTACTACTACTGTTGTCAACAACAGGACACATAGCACCACTACTACTGCTACTGTATCACCCCTACTAATACTGTTGTCAACAACAGGAAACGTACCGCCATTACTACTAATATTGTCATCAACAGGACACGTAGCATCACTATTAATACTGATGTCTCCAACGAAACACGTAGCGTCACTACTACTACTGTTGTCAACAACAGGACACGTAGCATCACTACTACTACTGTTGTCAACAGCAGGACACGTACCACCTCTTCTACTACTGTTTCAACAACAGGACACGTAGCACTACTACTACTACTACTACTACTACAAACGGGACACGTAGAGCCCTTACTACTACGGTTGTCAACAACAGGACATGTAGCTGCACTGTTACTACTGTTGTCAACAACAGGACAGGACACGTAGCACCCCTATTACTACTGTTGTCAACATTCGACCTGTAGCGCCAATACTACTACTGTTGCCAACAACAGGACACGTAGCACCCCTATTACTACTGTTGTCAACATTCGACCTGTAGCGCCAATACTACTACTGTTGCCAACAACAGGACACGTAGCGCCACTACTACTACCGTTGTCTACAGCAGAACACGTAGCGTCAGTACTACTAGTGTTGTCATCAAGAGAACACGTAGCGTCACTACTATTACCATTGTCTACAACACAACACGAACGTGACTACTACTACTGTTGTCATCAACAGAACACGTAGCGTCACTGCTACTGCTGTTGTCAACAACGGGACACGTAGCACCCCTACTACTATTGTTTTCAACATTGGACACGAATCACCACCACTACTACCGTTGTCAACAACAGAACACCTTGCACGACTACTACTATTGTTGTCAGCAATAGGACACGTAGCGCCACTACTACTACTGTTGTCAACAACAGGACACGTAGCACCTCTTCTACTACTGTTTCATCAACAAGACACGTAGCATCACTACACCTACTGCTGTCATCAACAGGTCACGTAGCGTCACTACTTCTACCATTGTCTACAACTCAACACGTAGCGTGATTACTACTACTGTTGTTATCAACAGGACACGTAGCGTCACTCCTACTACTCTTGTCTACAACAGAACACGTAGCATCATTATTACTACTATTGTCATAAACAGGACACGTAGCGCCACTACAACTACTGTTGTCAACAACAGGACACGTAACACCCCTACTACCACTGTTGTCAACAACAGGACACATAACGTCACTAACGTCACTACTGTTGTCAACAACAGGACACGTAGCGCCACTACAACTACTGTTGTCATCAACAGGACAAGTAGCAACCCTTCTACTACTGTTGTCAACAACAGGACACGAAGCACCTCTTCTACTACTGTTTCATCAACAGGACACGTAGCATCACTACTATTACTGTTGTCATCAACAGGACACGTGGCGCCACTATTACTACCGTTGTCTACAACAAAACACGTAGCGTCACTACTACTACTGTTGTCATCAACAGGACACGTAGCATCTTTACTACTACTGTTGTAAACAACAGGACACTTAGCGCCACTACTACTACTACTGTTGTCTACAACAGGACACTTAGCGCCACTTCTACTATTGTAGTCATCAACAGGACACGTAATGCCACTACTACTACTACTACCGTTGTCTACAACAAGATACATAGCACCACTACTACTACTAATGCTGATATCAACAGGACACGTAACATCACTATTACTACTGTTGTCTACAACAAAACACGTAGCATCACTACTAGTACTGATGTCATCAACAGAACACGTAGCGTCACTACTACTACTGTTGTCAACAGCAGGAAACGTTGCACCTCTTCTACTACTGTTTCATCAACAGGACACATAGCACAACAACTACTACTACAAACGTTGTCAACAGGACACATAGCGCCCCTTTTATTTCGGTTGTCAACAAGACACGTAGCGCCCCTTTTATTTCGGTTGTCAACAACAGGACACGTAGCGCCCCTACTACTACTGTCGTAAACAACAGAGGAGATACCAACTTTAATCTACAAAAAAGCCTCCAGATCTTTAGCCCCTGCTATTGCTTTGCTCTTCAACAAGTCACTTGAACTCCAAACCTTTCCAGATATTCTAAAAAAGCGAGAGTAACGCCTGTCCACAAATGTGGTGATCTCACAGATGTTAACAACTACAGACCTATATCAATCCTGCCAAACTTGTCAAAAATTTTTGAAAAACTAATCTATAAGCAGCTTTACTCATATCTAGCCAAACTCAATATACTTAGCCCTTGCCAATATGGCTTCAGGCCCAAAAAAAGCACTAACGATGCACTTATTAGTATGTTTAACTCGATTCATACAGCTCTTGATCAAAATGAGTTCCCTGTTGGGTTATTTGTGGACCTGCGTAAAGCTTTCGATACTGTCAACCACCAAAACCTTCTTCTTAAATTACATCATTATGGTGTCAGAGGACACTCCCTACAATACCTCAAATCCTACCTTACTGACAGGCTCCAATGTGTTTCTGTGAATAATACAATTTCTCCCACACTACCCATCAACATTGGTGTTCCCCAGGGCAGCATACTTGGCCCTCTCCTCTTTCTCATCTACATTAATGACCTTCCAAATGCCTCCCAACACCTCAAACCAATTCTATTTGCTGATGACACAACCTTCATTTACTCCAGTCCTGATCCCCTTGCTCTAAATGCCACAGTAAATACTGAGCTTAATAAAGTCCATCTGTGGCTAACTGCCAACAAACTCACCCTTAACATTGACAAAACTTTCTATATTCTGTTTGGCAATAAATCCTCTAATCAAATAAATCTCAAAATAAACAATACCCAAATTTGTAACAAATTAGATGGCAAATTCCTTGGCATTCTCATTGACCACAAGCTGAATTTCCAGGGACACATTCTAAACATATCAAAAAAAGTTTCAAAAACTGTGGGCATTCTTTCTAAGATCAGATATTATGTACCACGCCCTGCCCTGGTGACTCTCTATTACTCCCTTATCTATCCATATCTCAACTATGGTATTTGTGCTTGGGGCTCTACTACCCAAAATCACTTACGTCCTCTAATTACTCAACACAAAGCTGCTATTAGGACAATATCCAATTCTGGCCCCAGACATCACTCGGTACCCCTACTCAAATCTCTGAATATGTTAGACATTAAGTCACTGCACATTCTCTCATGTGTATTATACATATATAAAACGCTAAACTATAATGCCAATCCTGATCTCAAAAGCTTCATAGAAGGTTGTAACAGAACCCATGAGCACCACACCAGAAATAAATACAGTTTTGATATTCCTAGAGTACGACTAAATCAAACCAGAAATGCTCTACAAATCAAGGGGCCCAGAATGTGGAATGACCTTCCCAACCATGTTAAAGACTGTACCTCTCTCAACCAGTTTAAGTTAAAAACGAAGCTATACCTAATAAATTCCATGTAACCCACCTTACCCCCCTGTTGTCAACCCATGTATATTTTTTGTTTTTTTGTTTTTCAAATCAACGCTGTTTGAATGTAATTTTCTGTAATAATTTGTAATTGTATTTGTGCTGCTTTTTCAACAATGTTCCCCCCTCTTTTACCTCTATTTTTTATATGTACTCATCACATCTTTTCTTTTTACCCATTAGTTTTAAGCTGTAGTCATTAATGTTTTTCCTGCCCGAAACGCTTTGCGTAATAGTGGCTTTAGGCATTGTATGTACTAGCTCTATCTATAAAGCCAACAAACTTTGTAAATCTCTTTATGTATGTACCTTACCTAAATAAAGATTATTATTATTATTATTATAACAGGACACGTAGCACCCCTACTACTACCGTTGTCTACAACAGAACATGTAGCGTCACTACTACTACTGTTGTAATCAACAGGACACGTAACATCACTACTACTACTACTACTACTACTACTACTACCATTGTCAACAACGGAACACGTAGCGTCACTAATACTTCTCTTGACATCAACAGTACACGTAGCGCCACTACTACTACTGTTGTCAACATCAGTTCACGTAGCGCCACTACTACTACTGTTGTCAACAACAGTTCACGTAGCGCCACTACTACTACTGTCATCAACAACAGGACACCACTACTACTACTGTTGTCAACAACAGTTCACGTAGCGCCACTACTACTACTGTCATCAACAACAGGACACCACTACTACTACCGTTGTCAACAACAGTTCATGTAGCGCCACTACTACTACTGTTGTCAACAACAGTTCACGTAGCGCCACTACTACTACTGTTGTCAACAACAGTTCACGTAGCGCCACTACTACTACTGTCATCAACAACAGGACACCACTACTACTACTGTTGTCAACAACAGTTCACGTAGCGCCACTACTACTACTGTTGTCAACAACAGGACACGTAGCGCCACTACTACTACTGTTGTCAACAACAGGACACGTAGCTCTATTACTACTGCTGTTGTCAACAACAGGACAACACTACTACTACTGTTGTTAACAGCAGGACAACACAACTACTACTGTTGTCAACAGCAGGACTCACTACGGGCTCACCATAGCCCGTGCTACTTGGAACTTTATTCCAGGTAGCGAATCTTAAACAACAGCAACAACAGGACACGTATCACCTCAACTACTACTGTTTTCAACAACAGGACACGTAGCGCCTGTACTACAACTGTTGTCAACAAGGGGACACGTATCACCCTTACTACTACTGTTGTCAACAACAGGACACGTATGACCTCAACTACTACCGTTGTCAACAACAGGACACGTAGGGCCTCTACTACTACTACTGTTGTAATGAACAGGACACATAGCGTCACTACTATTACTGTTGTCATGAACAGGACACATAGCGTCACTACTATTACTGTCGTCAACAAGAGGACACGTAGCGTCATTGTTACTACTGTTGTCAACAACAGGACACGTAGCGTCATTGCTACTACTGTTGTCAACAACAGGACACGTAGCGTCACTACTACTACTGTTGTCAACAACAGGACACGTAGTGCTACTACTACCCCTGTTGTAAACAACAGGACATGTAGTGCCTTTACTACTTCTGTTGTCAACAACAGGACACGTAGTGCTACTACTACCCCTGTTGTAAACAGCAGGACATGTACTGCCATTACTACTTCTGTTGTCAACAGAGTGTTGATCAAAAACAAACTATAAGTTCATGTAATATCCCCATCTCACAAGATGGTTAGTCATACATAGCATCAGGAGAGAACATAAAGTGCGAGGCTCATCTATAAGCCTGCACTAGCAAACTCTGGCCACAGCATAACAATATCTTCCAGAAACCCACACTAAGTAATTATCAAATCGTACCTTTAACGTTGTCATTATGTTCTACTGAGTTCTACTGAGCTCACAAGGGTTTCCAGAGTCTTGTACTGAAGCCGGACCAGGATTTTTGACTCAATCCTACACACAACACACACTTTTTTTTTTTTTTTTTTTTTTTTTTTTTTTTTTTTTTTTTTTTTTTTTTTTTAAGAATCTGTCGTAACTCTGGTGACAAACTTTATCGTTCTCTTTTTGAGAGACTTTTTAGAGGTAACTTCATCACTGTTCATGTGACATGTCCATGGGCTGTGTGGTGTGCTCGGAATGGGCTTCTTCTGTGGCCGGAGGAATATTTGTAGAGCCGGTGTTAGGCACAAAACTGGACAGTTAGTTATCGGTCATGTCGTTAGGATTGCTGTTCCGCTCAAACAAGGCTTTTTCTGATGTGAAAGTAATATTTGTGTACCGGAGGATATCATCTCCGATTATAAACTCGTAATCATAGACATCCGCGATGTATATATCCGTAGTGAATTTAAGTCCTTCGAACTTAACTTCTGCATTCCTGATAATGCGGTTGGCCTCACATGGTTCTCCGTGCACATTAACGAAGTCTACACTTTGACATGCCTCGGTTACAAGGCCTAGTCTAATAACACCTTGGCTACTGATGATCGTATTAGGGGCACCGGTGTCCACGAAGGCTTCCATTTCCTTACTGTTGATTGTGGACTTGACATGAATGGTATTGTAATTTACGACAGAGAACTCTTTGTCCTGCATCTTCTGCTTTTTCTGTGGCCGTATTATTAGTTGGGGATTTTTCATGTCATTAATTATTGAGCAGTTATATGCAACTAAAATATCCATGGAGAGTAAGGCATCCTTAGTGGGAAAATCATAGACATATACCTCGGTATCAAGAGAGAAATCGCTCTGGAAATAAGGTTTGGCTTTCAAGAGCCCCTTGAAGGGATCTGAAAATGTTAATGTCTCCTGCTCATTGTCATCCTAGTCTACAGTCGCCAACTAATGGAAACATTCAAAATCCTGGTCTATTACGGCCTCCAAGCCATATTGTTTCATCAGGGGAACGGTGATTAGGGTTATACATGCGCCTGTGTCAACATTGAAGTCAACAACTTGATTCCCCAGTTGGACAGGAACAAATATTTCATTAGCGTGCCGGTAAAGAGGGAGAGACACCTCTCTTGATACTCCTCTGTCACACGCCATTGTTCCTTGTAAAGTGTCCGTCTCTCGCTCCAGCAGCTTATATGGGATTCATATCCATGATACATTTTATTTAGTTAGGCTGCAAATGTTAGAACAGCTCGGCTGTGTTGTCAATTGTGACACTACAAATTTACTAGAATTTTATTTACATGAATTGACTTGAGGGTTACTAACACTTTAGCGGCCTCGACGAGGACAGAAAGCCAGCGGATTGTCAAAGGTCACGTCAAAGGAATGGCTTGAACCCTAATAACCCTTTTGAATGTCACAATGACAACACAACAAAGCTGTTCTAACATTTTCATTTAAAAACTGTTTAGTGGAGTATTGACAGTTCAGTCTCGTCACGTATCTCAACACTGTCAGGCCTTCAACAGTAAGTAAATCACAAGGCCGCTAATTTACGTAAAAACATTTAATATAAAAATGTAATAATATGGACACACGATGTCTCTTAACTATTCCTCACTGAAATATACGGCCAAACTCAGGCTTCTTTAGTGCAATTCTTTGTGTGCCTAAGCAACTAATATTTAATTTAAGTAAAAAGCGGAGGTGCATCAGGTACTCTGAGAGAGAATTCTATCAACATCAGAGGCCCGAGACTGTTCAACACGCTTCCGCTACACATAAGGGGCATAACTGGCTGACCCCTCACAGTGTTCAAGAGAGAACTGGATAAGCACCTCTAAAGGATACCTGATCAACCAGGCTGTGACTCATATGTCAGGCTGCGAGCAGCCGCGTCCAACAGCCTAGTTGATCAGTCCGGCAACCAGGAGGCCTGGTCGACGACCGGGCCGCGGGGACGCTAAGCCCCGGAAGCACCTCAAGGTAGCCAAACTATCTATCAACTAAACGGCTTTATCAGTTATATACATTTGTACATATAATTAGCGGGGTATGATAACTGCATGAATGAACACGTTAAATGGTTGTATGAACAACATGGACACTAATGTGGGGGGGGGGGGCAATAGTGTGGCCTCGCCTCATGTTACCCGGCTCATCTCTTCCCTTCCAACACCTCCAGCGTCCTCCCATCTGTTGACTGTCTGTTCTTACTGTTCCGTCCAGGTTGGTCACCATTCCTTCCCCCGTCCCATCCGTCCAGGTCGGCTACCATTCCATCCCCGTCCCATCCGTCCAGGTTGGTCACCATTCCTTCCCCGTCCCATCCGTCCAGGTTGGTCACCATTCCTTCCCCGTCCCATCCGTCCAGGTTGGTCACCATTCCTTCCCCGTCCCATCCGTCCAGGTTGGCCACCATTCCTTCCCCCGTCCCATCCGTCCAGGTTGGTCACCATTCCTTCCCCCGTCCCATCCGTCCAGGTTGGCCACCACCTTCCCCGTCCCATCCGTCCCGGTTGACCACCACCTTCCCCGTCCCATCCGTCCTGGTTGGCCACCACCTTCCCCGTCCCATCCGTCCCATCCCAAGTCATAATACTGATCCCTTCCTAGTACTGTACAGTCGTAATGGCTTGGCGTTCTCTCCTGATAGTTCCCTTCGGTGCTAAGTCCTTCTAAACATATCTACCAGACACTGAACCCATTATGTGTCTACTAAACATATCTACCAGACACTGAACCCATTATGTGTCTTCTAAACATATCTACCAGACACTGAACCCATTATGTGTCTTCTAAACATATCTACCAGACACTGAACCCATTATGTGTCTTCTAAACATATCTACCAGACACTGAACCCATTATGTGTCTACTAAACATATCTACCAGACACTGAACCCATTATGTGCCTTCTAAACATATCTACCAGACACTGAACCCATTATGTGCCTTCTAAACATATCTACCAGACACTGAACCCATTATGTGTCTACTAAACATATCTACCAGACACTGAACCCATTATGTGCCTTCTAAACATATCTACCAGACACTGAACCCATTATGTGCCTTCTAAACATATCTACCAGACACTGAACCCATTATGTGCCTTCTAAATATATCTACCAGACACTGAACCCATTATGTGCCTTCTAAACATATCTACCAGACACTGAACCCATTATGTGCCTTCTAAACATATCTACCAGACACTGAACCCATTATGTGCCTTCTAAACATATCTACCAGACACTGAACCCATTATGTGCCTTCTAAACATATCTACCAGACACTGAACCCATTATGTTCCTTCTAAACATTTCTGCCGGACACTGAACCCATTATGTTCCTTGGTAACCCTTTCCACCACTGCCCATGGAATGTGTATGGGTGCATAATAAATTGCATACACTAACATACACAAATAATACATGGCAGAACGTATTCTATACACGCTTGCTGGACCAACTATGTAGGTGATGAGTGACCATAACGTAGCTGAAGATATGTTCACCAAACATCTCATCACAAGATGAGGGAGAGGATGACGTTTCGGTCCGTCATGGACCATTACCACGTCGTGTAGACTTAATAGATAGTTACTCCTGCGCCCTACTGATAGACAGGTTACTCCTGCGCCCTACTGATAGACAGGTTACTCCTGCGCCCTACTGATAGATAGGTTATTCCTGCGCCCTACTGATAGACAGGTTACTCCTGCGTCATACTGATAGACAGGTTACTCCTGCGTCATACTGATAGACAGGTTACTCCTGAGCCCTACTGATAGACAGGTTACTCCTGCGCCCTACTGATAGACAGGTTACTCCTGCGCCCTACTGATAGACAGGTTACTCCTGCGTCATACTGATAGACAGGTTACTCCTGCGTCATACTGATAGACAGGTTACTCCTGCGTCATACTGATAGACAGGTTACTCCTGCGCCCTACTGATAGATAGGTTACTCCTGCGCCCTACTGATAGATAGGTTACTCCCGCACCCTACTGATAGATAGGTTACTCCTGCGCCCTACTGATAGATAAGTTACTCCTGCGCCCTACTGATCGACAGGTTACTCCTGCGCCCTACTGATAGATAGGTTACTCCCGCACCCTACTGATAGATAGGTTACTCCCGCACCCTACTGATAGATAGGTTACTACTGCGCCCTACTGATAGATAGGTTACTCCTGCGCCCTACTGATCGACAGGTTACTCCTGCGCCCTACTGATAGATAGGTTACTCCCGCACCCTACTGATAGATAGGTTACTCCCGCGCCCTACTGATAGATAGGTTCGTCCCGCGACCATCTGATGTTCTCATAGGTCTCCAGAAACCAGGGATCCCATGCAGTCGGCAGTTGCAACGTCAACATTAAACGTGGCTGGTCGATGTTACCTATCGTAGTTACGGCTCGTGACCCTACAACAGCCAACTTTAAAAAAGGTCTAGGGTTACTAAAAACTGCTGTTCACAAGAGCGGGTCACCAGTGTAACCCCTTAATATGTAATGAGCACTTTGTTAAAATTTTCTTTTAGAACTGAAGGAATACGTATAAAATTTATATATATATATATTCAATTCAACCTAATCAATACAGTATAATATAAAACACAGATGGTAAAGTTAACTTATACAACAAACAAAAAGTATTGTCTTTCACCTAATATAATATAATAAAATATGGCACAACATGAATGTTACAGACTTAACTCTACAAAGATGTGATCTCTCCTGTCCCGTATCCGCCACTGACTTACATATCTGCGGGAGTCAAAATCATTGCCTCTGCCCTGCGAGAAATTGTCAAAGTTACAATATTTATTAATTCTACAATGGAGCAATACATGGTGACAAGAGTAATCTTAAACTAACATAATGAATGGTCAATAAATATTGGTATAACAAAAATAAGGTAATTATTGCTTTACATAGTAATTAAAATACACATACAAAGGGGAATGATGGCATGCTCATCCAGCAACAGACTATCCCACGACAATTTGCCAGATACAGTTCACACAATTATTATTCACCTATGTTACCCACATATGATCACATATAAATCATTAGTTCCCATGGGAAACTAAGTACACAAAGAAATAAAACAATCATTCCCACGATACGTTGGGCCTAACGCCAACAATGTAACATGAAATTATTTTACATAGAACATATAAGTATATCAATATACATACTTGTAATTTATACACAATTATAAATGTACATATTAATTTATTTAATTACGTATCTTATAGAGGTACGTAACAGTCGACACATCTACTCAGCCGTCATGCTGGTCGACACATCCACTCACCCACCATGGCTGGTCGTCACATCCACTCATCCGTCATGGCTGGTCGTCACATCCACTCACCCACCATGGCTGGTCGACACATCCACTCATCCGTCATGGCTGGTCGACACAGCCACTCACCCACCATGGCTGGTCGACACATCCACTCATCCGTCATGGCTGGTCGACACATCCACTCAGCCGTCACGGCTGGTCGACACATCCACTCACCCGTCATGCTGGTCGACACATGCACTCAGCCGTCATGGCTGGTCGATGTTACAGGTCGTCCACACTGGTCGTTGTACCACAGGGGTAAGTAATGGCACTGGTCTAAGAGTAAACACACTGGTCGTTGTACCACAGGGGTAAGTAATGGCACTGGTCTAAGAGTAAATACACTGGTCGTTGTACCACAGGGGTAAGTAATGGCACTGGTCTAAGAGTAAACACACTGGTCGTTGTACCACAGGGGTAAGTAATGGCACTGGTCTAAGAGTAAACACACTGGTCGTTGTACCACAGGGGTAAGTAATGGCACTGGTCTAGGGGGTAAATCAGCAATAATCCTTGTCTCTAACGTACAACCAGAGTGTCCCATAAGTCCCTCACAAACTAACTAATTCTTACAGAGTATAAGAATACACAGACATATAAACTATTGGTATAATATAAATTAGATAAATCAAGAAATATTATCACTCCGGTTTAACGATTAATCAAATGGCGTACTAAAATATTATAATATAATAATGCATTCTCCACCGACAATTAGTACTATTAAGACAAAATACAGAAAAATTAAACTGACAAAACTTATCTAGACCAGATAACTCAACGGCCGGCTCCCAGATACTAACTCAAAACTGGCGTCGGAGCCCCCCAGCTCTCGCCCCTTCCACACATGACGAGTGGAAAATTTATATAAATTTAATTTACTTAAATGAGCAACATAACTGGGCTAAGGTAAACATTAGAATAACTTAAATATGAGTGGTCAGGTTGACATGCATCAACAGAGGTAACATATTTATATAAAACAAAATTATTTAATATATAATAATAAAGAAGAAAAACTGATAACTACACAAATACAAGCTTCCCGTATTCTATCAATAAATTTACCCAGATCTCACACGTCCCGTACCTGTGACTTAGCAAGCCCCGCTCCTGCTCAACTGTGTTGCCAGACTATACGACACATTATAAAAATATATATATAAATGCCTTCATGCAAGAGACAATTATAATCAATTTTATAGCCTACATTAACGTGAGTATTTCTTAAACAGGAATACGTAACAGTCAACACATCCACTCACCCGTCATGGCTGTTCGACACATCCACTCACCCGTCATGGCTGGTTGACACATCCACTCAGCCGTCATGGCTGGTCGACACATTCACTCACCCATCATGGCTGGTTGACACATCCACTCAGCTGTCATAGTGGTCGACACATCCACTCAACCATCATGGGTGGTCGACACATCCACTCAGCCATCATGGGTGGTCGACACATCCACTCACCCGTCATGGCTGGTTGACACATCCACTCAGCTGTCATAGTGGTCGACACATCCACTCAACCATCATGGGTGGTCGACACATCCACTCAGCCATCATGGGTGGTCGACACATCCACTCAACCATCATGGGTGGTCGACACATCCACTCAACCATCATGGGTGGTCGACACATCCACTCAGCCGTCATTGCTGGTCAACACATGTGCTCAGCTGTCATGGCTGGTCGACACATCCACTCAGTCGTCATTGCTGGTCGACACATCCACTCAGCCGTCATGGCTGGTCGACAAATCCACTCAGTCGTCATGGCTTGTCGACACATCCACTCACCCGTCATGGCTGGTCGACACATCCACTCACCCGTCATGGCTGGTCGACACATCCACTCAGCCTTCATGGTGGTCGACACATTCACTCAGCCGTCATGGCTGGTCGACACATCCACTCACCCGTCATGGCTGGTCGACACATCCACTCACCCGTCATGGCTGGTCGACACATCCACTCAGCCATCATGGCTGGTCGACACATTCACTCAGCCTTCATGGCTGGTCGACACATCCACTCAGCTGTCATGGCTGGTCGACACATCCACTCAGCCGTCATGGCTGGTCGACACATCCACTCAGCCGTCATGGTGGTCGACACATTCACTCAGCCGTCATGGCTGGTCGACACATCCACTCAGCCGTCATGGCTGGTCGACACATCCACTCAGCCGTCATGGCTGGTCGACACATCCACTCAGCCGTCATGGCTGGGATCAAATCCTATCTTCCAGCCGATGACACTGACCTCACCTTGGTTACGTGTGGTCGGCAGCGACCCCTTTAACCCGCCCACACCGCCTTCCCTTGTACCCGCCCACACCGCCTTCCCTTGTACCCGCCCACACCACCTTCCCTTGTACCCGCCCACACCGCCTTCCCTTGTACCCGCCCACACCGCCTTCCCTTGTACCCGCTCACACCACGTTCCCTTGTACCCGCCCACTCTGCCTTCCCTTGTACCCGCCCACACCACCTTCCCTTGTACCCGCCCACACCGCCTTCCCTTGTACCCGCCCACACCACCTTCCCTTGTACCCGCCCACACCACCTTCCCTTGTACCCGCCCACACCACCTTCCCTTGTACCCGCCCACACCGCCTTCCCTTGTACCCGCCCACACCGCCTTCCCTTGTACCCGCCCACACCACCTTCCCTTGTACCCGCCCACTCTGCCTTCCCTTGTACCCGCCCACACCACCTTCCCTTGTACCCGCCCACACCGCCATCCCTTGTACCCGCCCACACCACCTTCCCTTGTACCCGCCCACACCGCCTTCCCTTGTACCCGCCCACACCGCCTTCCCTTGTACCCGCCCACACCGCCTTCCCTTGTACCCGCCCACTCTGCCTTCCCTTGTACCCGCCCACACCACCTTCCCTTGTACCCGCCCACACCGCCTTCCCTTGTACCCGCCCACACCACCTTCCCTTGTACCCGCCCACACCACCTTCCCTTGTACCCGCCCACACCACCTTCCCTTGTACCCGCCCACACCGCCTTCCATTGTACCCGCCCACACCGCCTTCCCTTGTACCCGCCCACACCACCTTCCCTTGTACCCGCCCACACCGCCTTCCCTTGTACCCGCCCACACCGCCTTCCCTTGTACCCGCCCACACCACCTTCCCTTGTACCCGCCCACTCTGCCTTCCCTTGTACCCGCCCACACCACCTTCCCTTGTACCCGCCCACACCGCCTTCCCTTGTACCCGCCCACACCACCTTCCCTTGTACCCGCCCACACCACCTTCCCTTGGACCCGCCCACACCACCTTCCCTTGTACCCGCCCACACCGCCTTCCCTTGTACCCGCCCACACCGCCTTCCCTTGTACCCGCCCACACCGCCATCCCTTGTACCCGCCCACACCACCTTCCCTTGTACCCGCCCACACCGCCTTCCCTTGTACCCGCCCACACCGCCTTCCCTTGTACCCGCCCACACCACCTTCCCTTGTACCCGCCCACTCTGCCTTCCCTTGTACCCGCCCACACCACCTTCCCTTGTACCCGCCCACACCGCCTTCCCTTGTACCCGCCCACACCACCTTCCCTTGTACCCGCCCACTCTGCCTTCCCTTGTACCCGCCCACACCACCTTCCCTTGTACCCGCCCACACCGCCTTCCCTTGTACCCGCCCACACCACCTTCCCTTGTACCCGCCCACACCACCTTCCCTTGGACCCGCCCACACCACCTTCCCTTGTACCCGCCCACACCGCCTTCCCTTGTACCCGCCCACACCACCTTCCCTTGTACCCGCCCACACCGCCTTCCCTTGTACCCGCCCACACCGCCTTCCCTTGTACCCGCCCACACCACCTTCCCTTGTACCCGCCCACTCTGCCTTCCCTTGTACCCGCCCACACCACCTTCCCTTGTACCCGCCCACACCACCTTCCCTTGTACCCGCCCACTCTGCCTTCCCTTGTACCCGCCCACACCACCTTCCCTTGGACCCGCCCACACCACCTTCCCTTGTACCCGCCCACACCGCCTTCCCTTGTACCCGCCCACACCGCCTTCCCTTGTACCCGCCCACACCGCCATCCCTTGTACCCGCCCACACCACCTTCCCTTGTACCCGCCCACACCGCCTTCCCTTGTACCCGCCCACACCGCCTTCCCTTGTACCCGCCCACACCACCTTCCCTTGTACCCGCCCACTCTGCCTTCCCTTGTACCCGCCCACACCGCCTTCCCTTGTACCCGCCCACACCGCCTTCCCTTGTACCCGCCCACACCACCTTCCCTTGTACCCGCCCACTCTGCCTTCCCTTGTACCCGCCCACACCACCTTCCCTTGTACCCGCCCACACCGCCTTCCCTTGTACCCGCCCACACCACCTTCCCTTGTACCCGCCCACACCACCTTCCCTTGGACCCGCCCACACCACCTTCCCTTGTACCCGCCCACACCGCCTTCCCTTGTACCCGCCCACACCACCTTCCCTTGTACCCGCCCACACCGCCTTCCCTTGTACCCGCCCACACCGCCTTCCCTTGTACCCGCCCACACCACCTTCCCTTGTACCCGCCCACTCTGCCTTCCCTTGTACCCGCCCACACCACCTTCCCTTGTACCCGCCCACACCACCTTCCCTTGTACCAGCCCACACCGCCTTCCCTTGTACCCGCCCACACCACCTTCCCTTGTACCCGCCCACACCACCTTCCCTTGTACCCGCCCACACCACCTTCCCTTGTACCCGCCCACACCACCTTCCCTTGTACCCGCCCACACCGCCTTCCCTTGTACCCGCCCACTCTGCCTTCCCTTGTACCCGCCCTCACCACCTTCCCTTGTACCCGCCCACACCGCCTTCCCTTGTACCCGCCCACTCTGCCTTCCCTTGTACCCGCCCACACCACCTTCCCTTGTACCAGCCCACACCGCCTTCCCTTGTACCAGCCCACACTACCTTCCCTTGTACCCGCCCACACCACCTTCCCTTGTACCAGCCCACACCACCTTCCCTTGTACCCGCCCACACCACCTTCTCTTGTACCCGCCCACACCACCTTCCCTTGTACCCGCCCACACCACCTTCCCTTGTACCAGCCCACACCACCTTCCCTTGTACCCGCCCACACCACCTTCCCTTGTACCCGCCCACACCACCTTCCCTTGTACCCGCCCACACCGCCTTCCCTTGTACCCGCCCACACCGCCTTCCCTTGTACCCGCCTACACCACCTTCCCTTGTACCCGCCCACACCGCCTTCCCTTGTACCCGCCCACACCACCTTCCCTTGTACCCGCCCACTCTGCCTTCCCTTGTACCCGCTCACACCACCTTCCCTTGTACCCGCCCACACCACCTTCCCTTGTTCCAGCCCACACCGCCTTCCCTTGTACCCGCCCACACCACCTTCCCTTGTACCCGCCCACACCACCTTCCCTTGTACCCGCCCACACCACCTTCCCTTGTACCCGCCCACACCACCTTCCCTTGTACCCGCCCACACCGCCTTCCCTTGTACCCGCCCACTCTGCCTTCCCTTGTACCCGCCCACACCACCTTCCCTTGTACCCGCCCACACCGCCTTCCTTTGTACCCGCTCACTCTGCCTTCCCTTGTAGCCGCCCACACCACCTTCCCTTGTACCCGCCCACACCGCCTTCCCTTGTACCAGCCCACACCACCTTCCCTTGTACCCGCCCACACCACCTTCCCTTGTACCAGCCCACACCACCTTCCCTTGTACCCGCCCACTCTGCCTTCCCTTGTACCCGCCCACACTACCTTCCCTTGTACCCGCCCACACCACCTTCCCTTGTACCCGCCCACACCACCTTCCCTTGTACCCGCCCACACCTCCTTCCCTTGTACCCGCCCACACCACCTTCCCTTGTACCCGCCCACACCACCTTCCCTTGTACCCGCCCACACCACCTTCCCTTGTACCCGCCCACACTACCTTCCCTTGTACCAGCCCACACCACCTTCCCTTGTACCCGCCCATACCACCTTCCCTTGTACCCGCTCACACCACCTTCCCTTGTACCCGCCCACACTACCTTCCCTTGTACCAGCCCACACCACCTTCCCTTGTACCCGCCCACACTACCTTCCCTTGTACCCGCCCACTCTGCCTTCCCTTGTACCCGCCCACACAACCTTCCCTTGTACCCGCCCACACCACTTTCCCTTGTACCCGCCCACACTACCTTCCCTTGTACCAGCCCACACCACCTTCCCATGAGTAGTAGGGATGACACGCCACAAGCGAATTTTTTTTTGGGGGGGGGAAATTCGTCTGTGGCGTGTCAGGGTTTTCAGGTGAATTTAGAAATTCGTGTGTGGCGTGTCGCGGGTTTCAGGTGAATTTGGGCGGTCACAGATTTGGAAGTAAGGAATTCTTATGAGGAAAATAATTTCTGAGATTTTAGAGGTTTGTTAAACATTCTTAATAGGAAAATAAGTAGGAAAATCTTAAAGAAAAAACTTTAGAAAAAATCGTGTTTGTGTCACAGCATTTCCAGGTGAACTCTACGGACATATTTTGCCGGTTTTCAACTTCTGAAAAAATCACCTGTGCGGGCCAGGGTTTTCAGGCAAATTTAGAAATATCGTGTGTGGCGTGTCTGGGTTTTCAGGCAAATTTTGGGAGTCACAGATTTGGAAGTAAGAAGTTCTTATGAGAAAAATAATTTCCGAGACTTAGAAGTATAAATAAGATCATGTCAGTTACTGAGCTCCAGCTCCTGTCCCCCACCCTACTCCACCCTCAAGTCTTTGTTAATATCCTATCAATTCCCCTGAAATTTTTACCTTCTGTATTTCAGACACCGTAAATAAGATCAAAACAGTTATCGAGCTCCAGCTCTCGTCCCCACCTTAGTTCTCTTTCGTATCTTTGTAAATATCCTATCAATTCCCCTGAAATTTTTACCTTCTGTATTTCAGACACCGTAAATAAGATCAAGTCAGTTACTGAGCTCCAGCTCTCGTCCCCCACCTTAGTTCTCTCTCGTATCTTTGTAAATAACCCATCAATTTCCCCGAAATTTTTACCCTCTGTATTTCAGACATAGTAAATATGATCAAAACAGTTATCGAGCTCCAGCTCTTGTCCCCCTGTATTTACATATTTTCTCTATATTCAGCTGTGTTCTTCACATTTTTTCCATGTTTTCTGTGTTCATTCCATGTTCTACAAATGTTCACAGCATGCTCAGTTCAAATTTTTTCTGCCGTTTTCCCCGTATGTTCACTATGTTCTTTGTCATGTTTTCATGTGCATCATATGTTCTCTGTATAACTTTTATACTCAATATTCATGTTCTCTATGTTCAGCTGTGTTCTTCACATTTTTTCCTTGTTTTCTGTGTTCATTCCATGTTCTATAAATGTTCACAGCATGCTCAGTTCAATTTTTTTCTGCCATTTTCCCCGTATGTTCACTATGTTCTTTGTCATGTTTTCATGTGCATCATATGTTCTCTGTATAACTTTTATACTCAATATTCATGTTCACAATGTTCTTAGCTTATTCTTCACAGTTTTTCCATGTTTTCTGCATTCATTCCATGTTCTATAAATGTTCACAGCATGCTCAGTTCAAATTTTTTCAACCGTTTTCCCCGTATATTCACTATGTTCTTTGTCATGTTTTTCATGTACATCATATGTTCTCTGTATAACTTTTATGCTCAATATTCATGTTCTCAATGTTCTTAGCTTGTTCTTCACATGTTCAGTGTTCATTCTTTATATTCCCTATGTTCCTTATCATGTCTTCATATTCTCTATAAGTTCTTATTCCCTGCATGTTCACTCTATTCATCAACTTTTTCTTACATGTTTTCTGTGTTCATCGTATGTTCACTGTGTTCATTCCCTTACTTAACCTCAATTTTTTATGTTCTTTGTTTCTTTAAACCAATTTGTTTCTTCCATTCACTAACTAGTTCTCTGTCAAATAATATTATACTGCAATACAGTTTCCTCAACAATTTTAGTCACCCAGTTTTTATTTGCAAAACTATGTCAAAGTAATTCTCGTAGTCAACTTAATAGTTCTACCAACCCCGTTCTTAAACAAATCTACACTTTATTCAGTTCCAAATTTACAAAAGACAAACCTTTCTTTTAACTTCTTAACTAAAAATCTTTCGCCAATCAACTAAAACATAGTCACTTTCGTCATTTTTCAACTAAACTTATTATCCAATCAACCAAAAATTGTCAAAGGAATCTTTCCAACACTGTTCATAACTAAACTTATTCCCTAGTCATCAGAAAATAACCGTGTTCTTCATGTTTCATTGTCATTTCATAACTAAAATTATCCATCAATCAACAGAAAAAGTCATATTCATCATTGTTCCTAACTAAAATTATGTTTTCGTCAAGTAAGAAAATATAGTCAAAGATATCTATCATCGTCGTTCTTAACTGACATTTATACTTTGTGGAGCACTAAAATAGTCACTGTCGTCATATTTTTTTTCTTGTCTTTCCTCAACTAAAATAGTCAAATGTAACTTGTTCAACTCTTTCGTAACTAAAATTATATGCCGCTAAGTAAGAAAAAATAGTCAAATGTAACTTTTTCAGCACTTTCGTAAAAATTATATGTCGTTAAGTAAGAAAAATTGTCAAAGGGGCTCTCCGTAACACCAAAGTTACTCTTCGAGAAATCAAAGACACTCTTCAATACATCAAGGATTTACTGAAAGACACCAAAGTTACACTCTAAGACATCCTTCGAGACATCAAAGACATCCTTTAAGACTTCAAGGGCACTCTTCGAGATATCAAAAGACACTCTCAAACACTTAAAAATTTACTCGCATCCTCAAAGTTATTCTCAGAGTCATCAAAAAGTTAATCTCAGTCATCAAAATGTTATTCTCTAAGTAACCTTTCGTTCATCAGAGAAACTTTCTAAGACATCTTCGTTCATTAAAGTTAATCACAGAGGCATAAAAGTTATTCTCGGAGCTATCAAAATTAATCTCTAAAACAACAAAAAGTTATTCTCGGTCATCAAAGTTGATCTGCAAGATATCTTCGAGACATCAAAGTTACTCTTCATTACATCAAAGACGCATTCAAATACTACTCATGTTCTCAAAAGACATTCTCAAAGTCATCAAAGTTATTCAAAGAGCTAACAAAAGTTATTCTCAGAGTCACCTTCGTTCTTCAGAGAAACTTTCCAAAACATCTTTGTTCATCAAAGTTATTCTCGGAGTCATCAAAAGGTATTCTCTAACTCACTTTTGGTCATTAAAGTTAATTTCTATGTTATAAAAGTTTGTCTCAGAGACATCTAAAGTTAATCTTAGAGTTATCAAATGTAATCTCTAACTCACTTTTGTTCATCAAAGTTAATCTCAGAGTTAACAAAGGTAATCTCTAACTCACTTTCGTACATCAAAGTTGTTTCAAAGACATCAAAGTTATTCTCAGAGTTATCCAAAGATATTCTCATGTCCACAAAAGTTATTCCAAGAGACGTCAAAGTTAATCTCAGACATCTTCGTTCATAAAAGTTATTCTCAGAGACATCTAAAGTTATTCTCAAAGACATCAAAGTTATTCTCAAAGACATCAAAGTTATTCTCAGAATTATCTAAAGTTATTCTCAAAGTCATCAAAGTTATTCCAAGAGACGTCAAAGTTAATCTAAGACATCATCTTTCATCAAAGATATTCTCTCTAAGCCATCAATGTTCTTCTCTAAGACATAAAAGTTATTCTCTATGTCATCAAAAAGTTATTCTCGGAGCTAACAAAATACTACTCATGTTCTCAAAGACATTCTCAAAGTCATCAAAGTTTTTCTAAGAGCTATCAAACTTGTTCTCAAAGTCATCAAAGTTATTCACAGAGTCATCAAAGTTATTCTGTAACTCACTTTTGTTCATTAAAGTTAATTTCTATGTTATAAAAGTTTGTCTCAGAGACATCTAAAGTTAATCTTGCTCATCAAAGTTGTTCTCTAAGACATAAAAGTTATTCTCTAAGTCATAAAAGTTATTCTCAGAGTCATCAAAGTTGTTCTCTAAGACATCAATGTTGCTATCTAAGACATCAAAGATGTTCTGTAAATCATAAAAGTTAATCTTAAGTCACCTTCGTTCATTAGAGAAACTTTCCAATCCATATTCGTTGACCAAAGTTATTCTCAGAGTCATCAAAGTGATCTCTAATTCATCTTCGTTCTCCAAAAAGTTGTTCTCTAAGACACCTTCGTTCATCAAAGAAACTCTCCTTCTTCCATCATGTTATTCTTTAAGACATCTTCAGTCATAAAATTTTCTCTCCAAAATGTAACTAGTTCAGCTTTTCATACCAAACCTGCACTTCTGTTAAAATATATTTCCTTAGTCGCTTTACCCTAAAACTGTTCTCTGAACTACACTGTTCAAACCTACGTAACCTATCCTCTCCACCCAATGTTACTTAGTTAACTTAACCTTCATAACCTAACTTTACCTATCCTAACATAACTTACATTACCTTACCTATCTTACCTAACTTTACCTATCTTACCTAACTTAACCTGCATAACCTAACTTTACCTATCCTAACATAACTTACCTTACCTTACCTATCTTACCTAACTTTACCTATCTTACCTAACTTAACCTGCATAACCTAACTTTACCTATCTTACCTTACCTTACCTATCTTACCTAACCTAACCTAACTTTACCTATCTTACCTTACCTATCTTACCTAACTTACCTAACCTAACCTAACTTATCCTGCTTAACCTAACTTACCTATCTTACCTATCTTACCTAACTTTACCTATCTTACCTAACTTAACCTGCATAACCTAACTTTACCTATCCTAACATAACTTACCTTACCTTACCTATCTTACCTAACTTTACCTATCTTACCTAACTTACCTACATTACCTAACTTAACTTAACCTGCTTAACCTAACTTACCTACATTACCTAACTTAACCTGCATAACCTAACCTGCTTAACTTAACTTACCTTACCTATCTTACCTAACTTACCTGACTTAACCTAACTTATCCTGCTTAACCTAACTTACCTACATTTACCTAACTTAACCTGCCTAACCTAACTTTACCTACCCTAACTTAACTTACCTACATTACCTAACTTAACCTGCATAACCTAACCTGACTTAACCTAACTTATCCTGCTTAACCTAACTTACCTATCTTACCTAACTTTACCTATCTTACCTAACTTACCTACATTACCTAACTTAACTTAACCTGCTTAACCTAACTTACCTACATTACCTAACTTAACCTGCATAACCTAACCTGCTTAACTTAACTTACCTTACCTTACCTATCTTACCTAACTTACCTGACAACCTAACTTATCCTGCTTAACCTAACTTACCTACATTTACCTAACTTAACCTGCCTAACCTAACTTTACCTACCCTAACTTAACTTACCTACATTACCTAACTTAACCTGCATAACCTAACCTGCTTAACTTACCTTACCTTACCTATCTTACCTAACTTACATAATTTAACCTAACTTACCTTACCTTACCTAACTTAACCTGCTTAACCTAACTTACCTTACCTTACCTAACTTAACCTGTTTAACCTAACTTACCTTACCTTACCTAACTTATATAACTTATCTTACCTATCCTATCCTAACCTAACTTGCTTTACCTAACTTAATCTTACATTCCCAAACTGATGTATCCTAACTTATCTAGTCCAACCAGACATGATCTAACTTACACAAGTATTCCTGCTTGTCTTTTGTGTTTCGTCAATCATTGTCTCATATTCATTTACTCATTTCGTTAGTTAATTTCTCAAATGGTCACTTATGCATTTCAAGTGCTATTTGTTAGAGATTGGATATTTAAGCATTTCAAAGAATTTTTTTTATATATGGGCATTTACTCATTTCAAGGGATAATTTCTCAAATGGACGTTTTGCATTTCACGTGTTATTTGTTTAAGATTGGGTGTTTAACCATTTCAAAGGATTTTTGTTATATGTGGGAATTTACTTGTTTCAAGGGCTAATTTCTCAAATGGTCATTTTTGCAGATCAAGGGATATTTGTTAAAGTTCATCAAGTTGCTCATAAGTTGTATTTATTATGTTTGTTATCATATGTTCTTATTCCCCAACCCCTTAACCTAACCTCTTGTAATCTAAGTGTATTTAGTAGGTTCTATCATATGTTCTTATTCCCCAACCCTTTAACCTAACCTTTCAGATGTAGTTTATTGTGTTTTTTTGACGTATTTGTTGAATATATTATCCTTTTATGACTTAGAGAATAACTTTTATGTCTTAGAGAACAACTTTGATGAGCAAGATTAACTTTAGATGTCTCTGAGACAAACTTTTATAACATAGAAATTAACTTTAATGAACAAAAGTGAGTTACAGAATAACTTTGATGACTCTGTGAATAACTTTGATGACTTTGAGAACAAGTTTGATAGCTCTTAGAAAAACTTTGATGACTTTGAGAATGTCTTTGAGAACATGAGTAGTATTTTGTTAGCTCCGAGAATAACTTTTTGATGACATAGAGAATAACTTTTATGTCTTAGAGAAGAACATTGATGGCTTAGAGAGAATATCTTTGATGAAAGATGATGTCTTAGATTAACTTTGACGTCTCTTGGAATAACTTTGATGACTTTGAGAATAACTTTAGATAATTCTGAGAATAACTTTGATGTCTTTGAGAATAACTTTAGATGTCTCTGAGAATAACTTTTATGAACGAAGATGTCTGAGATTAACTTTGACGTCTCTTGGAATAACTTTTGTGGACATGAGAATATCTTTGGATAACTCTGAGAATAACTTTGATGTCTTTGAAACAACTTTGATGTACGAAAGTGAGTTAGAGATTACCTTTGTTAACTCTGAGATCAACTTTGATGAACAAAAGTGAGTTAGAGATTACATTTGATAACTCTAAGATTAACTTTAGATGTCTCTGAGACAAACTTTTATAACATAGAAATTAACTTTAATGACCAAAAGTGAGTTAGAGAATACCTTTTGATGACTCCGAGAATAACTTTGACGAACAAAGATGTTTTGGAAAGTTTCTCTGAAGAACGAAGGTGACTCTGAGAATAACTTTTGTTAGCTCTTTGAATAACTTTGATGACTTTGAGAATGTCTTTTGAGAACATGAGTAGTATTTGAATGCGTCTTTGGTGTAATGAAGAGTAACTTTGATGTCTCGAAGATATCTTGCAGATCAACTTTGATGACCGAGAATAACTTTTTGTTGTTTTAGAGATTAATTTTGATAGCTCCGAGAATAACTTTTATGCCTCTGTGATTAACTTTAATGAACGAAGATGTCTTAGAAAGTTTCTCTGATGAACGAAAGGTTACTTAGAGAATAACATTTTGATGACTGAGATTAACTTTTTGATGACTCTGAGAATAACTTTGAGGATGCGAGTAAATTTTTAAGTGTTTGAGAGTGTCTTTTGATATCTCGAAGAGTACCCTTGAAGTCTTAAAGGATGTCTTTGATGTCTCGAAGGATGTCTTAGAGTGTAACTTTGGTGTCTTTGAGTAAATCCTTGATGTATTGAAGAGTGTCTTTGATTTCTTGAAGAGTAACTTTGGTGTTACGGAGAGCCCCTTTGACTATTTTTCTTACTTAACGACATATAATTTTTACGAAAGTGCTGAAAAAGTTACATTTGACTATTTTTTCTTACTTAGTGGCATATAATTTTAGTTACGAAAGAGTTGAACAAGTTACATTTGACTATTTTAGTTGAGGAAAGACAAGAAAAAAATATGACGACAGTGACTATTTTAGTGCTCCACAAAGTATAAATGTCAGTTAAGAACGACGATGATAGATATCTTTGACTATATTTTCTTACTTGACGAAAACATAATTTTAGTTAGGAACAATGATGAATATGACTTTTTCTGTTGATTGATGGATAATTTTAGTTATGAAATGACAATGAAACATGAAGAACACGGTTATTTTCTGATGACTAGGGAATAAGTTTAGTTATGAACAGTGTTGGAAAGATTCCTTTGACAATTTTTGGTTGATTGGATAATAAGTTTAGTTGAAAAATGACGAAAGTGACTATGTTTAAGTTGATTGGCGAAAGATTTTTAGTTAAGAAGTTAAAAGAAAGGTTTGTCTTTTGTAAATTTGGAACTGAATAAAGTGTAGATTTGTTTAAGAACAGGGTTGGTAGAACTATTAAGTTGACTACGAGAATTACTTTGACATAGTTTTGCAAATAAAAACTGGGTGACTAAAATTGTTGAGGAAACTGTATTGCAGTATAATATTATTTGACAGAGAACTAGTTAGTGAATGGAAGAAACAAATTGGTTTAAAGAAACAAAGAACATAAAAAATTGAGGTTAAGTAAGGGAATGAACACAGTGAACATACGGTGAACACAGAAAACATGTAAGAAAAAGTTGATGAATAGAGTGAACATGCAGGGAATAAGAACTTATAGAGAATATGAAGACATGATAAGGAACATAGGGAATATAAAGAATGAACACTGAACATGTGAAGAACAAGCTAAGAACATTGAGAACATGAATATTGAGTATAAAAGTTATACAGAGAACATATGATGTACATGAAAAACATGACAAAGAACATAGTGAATATACGGGGAAAACGGTTGAAAAAATTTGAACTGAGCATGCTGTGAACATTTATAGAACATGGAATGAACACAGAAAACATGGAAAAAATGTGAAGAACACAGCTGAACATAGAGAACATGAATATTGAGTATAAAAGTTATACAGAGAACATATGATGCACATGAAAACATGACAAAGAACATAGTGAACATACGGGGAAAACGGCAGAAAAAATTTGAACTGAGCATACTGTGAACATTTATAGAACATGGAATGAACACAGAAAACATGGAAAAAATGTGAAGAACACAGCTGAACATAGAGAACATGAATATTGAGTATAAAAGTTATACAGAGAATATATGATGCACATGAAAACATGACAAGGAACATAGTGAACATACGGGGGAAAACGGCAGAAAAAATTTGAACTGAGCATGCTGTGAACATTTGTAGAACATGGAATGAACACAGAAAACATGGAAAAAATGTGAAGAACACAGCTGAATATAGAGAAAATATGTAAATACAGTGGGACAAGAGCTGGAGCCCGATAACTGTTTTGATCATATTTACTATGTCTGAAATACAGAGGGTAAAAATTTCGGGGAAATTGATGGGTTATTTACAAAGATACGAGAGAGAACTAAGGTGGGGGACGAGAGCTGGAGCTCAGTAACTGACTTGATCTTATTTACGGTGTCTGAAATACAGAAGGTAAAAATTTCAGGGGAATTGATAGGATATTTACAAAGATACGAAAGAGAACTAAGGTGGGGACAAGAGCTGGAGCTCGATAACTGTTTTGATCTTATTTACGGTGTCTGAAATACAGAAGGTAAAAATTTCAGGGGAATTGATAGGATATTAACAAAGACTTGAGGGTGGAGTAGGGTGGGGGACAAGAGCTGGAGCTCAGTAACTGACATGATCTTATTTATACTTCTAAGTCTCGGAAATTATTTTTCTCATAAGAACTTCTTACTTCCAAATCTGTGACTCCCCAAATTTGCCTGAAAACCCAGACACGCCACACACGATATTTCTAAATTTGCCTGAAAACCCTGGCCCGCACAGGTGATTTTTTCAGAAGTTGAAAACCGGCAAAATATGTCCGTAGAGTTCACCTGGAAATGCTGTGACACAAACACGATTTTTTCTAAAGTTTTTTCTTTAAGATTTTCCAACTTATTTTCCTATTAAGAATGCTTAACAAACCTCTAAAATCTCAGAAATTATTTTCCTCATAAGAATTCCTTACTTCCAAATCTGTGACCGCCCAAATTCACCTGAAACCCGCGACACGCCACACACGAATTTCTAAATTCACCTGAAAACCCTGACACGCCACAGACGAATTTCCCCCCCCCCAAAAAAAAATCGTCTCTGGCGTGTCATCCCTACTACTCCCTTGTACCCGCCCACACCACCTTCCCTTGTACCCGCCCACACCACCTTCCCTTGTACCCGCCCACACCACCTTCCCTTGTACCCGCCCACACCACCTTCCCTTGTACCCGCCCACACTACCTTCCCTTTTACCAGCCCACACCACCTTCCCTTGTACCCGCCCACACCACCTTCCCTTGTACCCGCCCACTCTGCCTTCCCTTGTACCAGCCCACACTGCCTTCCCTTGTACCCGCCCACTCGGCCTTCCCTTGTACCAGCCCACACCACATTCCCTTGTACCAGCCCACACCACCTTCCCTTGTACCAGCCCACACCACCTTCCCTTGTACCCGCCCACACCACCTTCCCTTGTACCCGCCCACACCACCTTCCCTTGTACCCGCCCACACCACCTTCCCTTGTACCCGCCCACTCTGCCTTCCCTTGTACCCGCCCACACCACCTTCCCTTGTACCCGCCCACACCACCTTCCCTTGTACCCGCCCACACCACCTTCCCTTGTACCCGCCCACAACACCCTTCTCTTGTACCAGCCCACACTACCTTCCCTTGTACCCGCCCACACCACCTTCCCTTGTACCCGCCCACACCACCTTCCCTTGTACCCGCCCACACCACCTTCCCTTGTACCCACCCACACCACCTTCCCTTGTACCCGCCCACACCACCTTCCCTTGTACCCGCCCACTCTGCCTTCCCTTGTACCAGCCCACACTGCCTTCCCTTGTACCCGCCCACACCACCTTCCCTTGTACCCGCCCACACCACCTTCCCTTGTACCCGCCCACACCACCTTCCCTTGTACCCGCTCACACCACCTTCCCTTGTACCCGCCCACACCACCTTCTCTTGTACCAGCCCACACTACCTTCCCTTGTACCCGCCCACACCACCTTCCCTTGTACCCGCCCACACCACCTTCCCTTGTACCCGCCCACACCACCTTCCCTTGTACCCGCCCACACCACCTTCCCTTGTACCCGCCCACACTACCTTCCCTTTTACCAGCCCACACCACCTTCCCTTGTACCCGCCCACACCACCTTCCCTTGTACCCGCCCACTCTGCCTTCCCTTGTACCAGCCCACACTGCCTTCCCTTGTACCCGCCCACTCGGCCTTCCCTTGTACCAGCCCACACCACATTCCCTTGTACCAGCCCACACCACCTTCCCTTGTACCAGCCCACACCACCTTCCCTTGTACCCGCCCACACCACCTTCCCTTGTACCCGCCCACACCACCTTCCCTTGTACCCGCCCACACCACCTTCCCTTGTACCCGCCCACTCTGCCTTCCCTTGTACCCGCCCACACCACCTTCCCTTGTACCCGCCCACACCACCTTCCCTTGTACCCGCCCACACCACCTTCCCTTGTACCCGCCCACACCACCTTCTCTTGTACCAGCCCACACTACCTTCCCTTGTACCCGCCCACACCACCTTCCCTTGTACCCGCCCACACCACCTTCCCTTGTACCCGCCCACACCACCTTCCCTTGTACCCGCCCACACCACCTTCCCTTGTACCCGCCCACACCACCTTCCCTTGTACCTGCCCACTCTGCCTTCCCTTGTACCAGCCCACACTGCCTTTCCTTGTACCCGCCCACACCACCTTCCCTTGCACCCGCCCACACCACCTTCCCTTGTACCCGCCCACACCACCTTCCCTTGTACCCGCTCACACCACCTTCCCTTGAACCCGCCCACACCACCTTCCCTTGTACCCGCCCACACCACCTTCCCTTGTACCTGCCCACTCTGCCTTCCCTTGTACCAGCCCACACTGCCTTCCCTTGTACCCGCCCACACCACCTTCCCTTGTACCCGCCCACACCACCTTCCCTTGTACCCGCCCAAACCACCTTCCCTTGTACCCGCCCACACCACCTTCCCTTGTACCCGCCCACACCACCTTCCCTTGTACCCGCCCACTCTGCCTTTCCTTGTACCCGCCCACACCACCTTCCCTTGTACCCGCCCACACCACCTTCCCTTGTACCCGCCCACACCACCTTCCCTTGTACCCGCCCACTCTGCCTTTCCTTGTACCCGCCCACACCACCTTCCCTTGTACCCGCCCACACCACCTTCCCTTGTACCCGCCCACACCACCTTCCCTTGTACCCGCCCACAACACCCTTCTCTTGTACCAGCCCACACTACCTTCCCTTGTACCCGCCCACACCACCTTCCCTTGTACCCGCCCACACCACCTTCCCTTGTACCCGCCCACACCACCTTCCCTTGTACCCGCCCACACCACCTTCCCTTGTACCCGCCCACACCACCTTCCCTTGTACCTGCCCACTCTGCCTTCCCTTGTACCAGCCCACACTGCCTTCCCTTGCACCCGCCCACACCACCTTCCCTTGTACCCGCCCACACCACCTTCCCTTGTACCCGCCCACACCACCTTCCCTTGTACCCGCTCACACCACCTTCCCTTGTACCCGCCCACACCACCTTCTCTTGTACCAGCCCACACTACCTTCCCTTGTACCCGCCCACACCACCTTCCCTTGTACCCGCCCACACCACCTTCCCTTGTACCCGCCCACACCACCTTCCCTTGTACCCGCCCACACCACCTTCCCTTGTACCCGCCCACACTACCTTCCCTTTTACCAGCCCACACCACCTTCCCTTGTACCCGCCCACACCACCTTCCCTTGTACCCGCCCACTCTGCCTTCCCTTGTACCAGCCCACACTGCCTTCCCTTGTACCCGCCCACTCGGCCTTCCCTTGTACCAGCCCACACCACATTCCCTTGTACCAGCCCACACCACCTTCCCTTGTACCAGCCCACACCACCTTCCCTTGTACCCGCCCACACCACCTTCCCTTGTACCCGCCCACACCACCTTCCCTTGTACCCGCCCACACCACCTTCCCTTGTACCCGCCCACTCTGCCTTCCCTTGTACCCGCCCACACCACCTTCCCTTGTACCCGCCCACACCACCTTCCCTTGTACCCGCCCACACCACCTTCCCTTGTACCCGCCCACACCACCTTCTCTTGTACCAGCCCACACTACCTTCCCTTGTACCCGCCCACACCACCTTCCCTTGTACCCGCCCACACCACCTTCCCTTGTACCCGCCCACACCACCTTCCCTTGTACCCGCCCACACCACCTTCCCTTGTACCCGCCCACACCACCTTCCCTTGTACCTGCCCACTCTGCCTTCCCTTGTACCAGCCCACACTGCCTTTCCTTGTACCCGCCCACACCACCTTCCCTTGTACCCGCCCACACCACCTTCCCTTGTACCCGCCCACACCACCTTCCCTTGTACCCGCTCACACCACCTTCCCTTGAACCCGCCCACACCACCTTCCCTTGTACCCGCCCACACCACCTTCCCTTGTACCTGCCCACTCTGCCTTCCCTTGTACCAGCCCACACTGCCTTCCCTTGTACCCGCCCACACCACCTTCCCTTGTACCCGCCCACACCACCTTCCCTTGTACCCGCCCACACCACCTTCCCTTGTACCCGCTCACACCACCTTCCCTTGTACCCGCCCACACCACCTTCTCTTGTACCAGCCCACACTACCTTCCCTTGTACCCGCCCACACCACCTTCCCTTGTACCCGCCCACACCACCTTCCCTTGAACCCGCCCACACCACCTTCCCTTGTACCCGCCCACACCACCTTCCCTTGTACCCGCCCACACTACCTTCCCTTTTACCAGCCCACACCACCTTCCCTTGTACCCGCCCACACCACCTTCCCTTGTACCCGCCCACTCTGCCTTCCCTTGTACCAGCCCACACTGCCTTCCCTTGTACCCGCCCACTCGGCCTTCCCTTGTACCAGCCCACACCACATTCCCTTGTACCAGCCCACACCACCTTCCCTTGTACCAGCCCACACCACCTTCCCTTGTACCCGCCCACACCACCTTCCCTTGTACCCGCCCACACCACCTTCCCTTGTACCCGCCCACACCACCTTCCCTTGTACCCGCCCACTCTGCCTTCCCTTGTACCCGCCCACACCACCTTCCCTTGTACCCGCCCACACCACCTTCCCTTGTACCCGCCCACACCACCTTCCCTTGTACCCGCCCACACCACCTTCTCTTGTACCAGCCCACACTACCTTCCCTTGTACCCGCCCACACCACCTTCCCTTGTACCCGCCCACACCACCTTCCCTTGTACCCGCCCACACCACCTTCCCTTGTACCCGCCCACACCACCTTCCCTTGTACCCGCCCACACCACCTTCCCTTGTACCCGCCCACACCACCTTCCCTTGTACCCGCCCACACCACCTTCCCTTGTACCCGCCCACACCACCTTCCCTTGTATCCGCCCACACCACCTTCCCTTGTACCCGCCCACACCACCTTCCCTTGTACCTGCCCACTCTGCCTTCCCTTGTACCAGCCCACACTGCCTTCCCTTGTACCAGCCCACACTGCCTTCCCTTGTACCCGCCCACACCACCTTCCCTTGTACCCGCCCACACCACCTTCCCTTGTACCCGCCCACACCACCTTCCCTTGTACCCGCTCACACCACCTTCCCTTGAACCCGCCCACTCTGCCTTCCCTTGTACCAGCCCACACTGCCTTCCCTTGTACCCGCCCACTCTGCCTTCCCTTGTACCAGCCCACACCACCTTCCCTTGTACCAGCCCACACCACCTTCCCTTGTACCAGCCCACACCACCTTCCCTTGTACCCGCCCACACCACCTTCCCTTGTACCCGCCCACACCATCTTCCCTTGTACCCGCCCACTCTGCCTTCCCTTTTACCCGCCCACACCACCTTCCCTTGTACCCGCCCACACTACCTTCCCTTGTACCCGCTCACACCACCTTCCCTTGTACCCGCCCACTCTGCCTTCCCTTGTACCCGCCCACACCACCTTCCCTTGTACCCGCCCACACCACCTTCCCTTGTACCCGCCCACACCACCTTCCCTTGTACCCGCCCACACCACCTTCCCTTGTTCCCGCCCACACCATCTTCCCTTGTACCCGCCCACTCTGCCTTCCCTTGTACCAGCCCACACCACCTTCCCTTGTACCCGCCCACTCTGCCTTCCCTTGTACCCGCCCACTCTGCCTTCCCTTGTACCCGCCCACACCGCCTTCCATTGTACCAGCCCACACTGCCTTCCCTTGTACCCGCCCACTCGGCCTTCCCTTGTACCCGCCCACAACACCTTCCCTTGTACCAGCCCACACCACCTTCCCTTGTACCAGCCCACACTGCCTTCCCTTGTACCAGCCCACACCACCTTCCCTTGTACCAGCCCACACTGCCTTCCCTTGTACCAGCCCACACCACCTTCCCTTGTACCAGCCCACTCTGCCTGCCTTTTAACCCGCCCACACCACCTTCCCTTGTACCAGCCCACACTGCCTGCCTTTTAACCCGCCCACACTGCTTTCCTTTTAACCCGCCCGCCCCACTCCCTTCCCTTCCCTAAATTTAGTTACCTCGGTAACGTGCAGTTCTAGTCATCCCTAACGTTCAATGACGTCATCAACCAGTCTTAATTTTTCCTCCATCAGTCCGATTTCAACGAATTTATATTTAGTCCCATTTTCATTGATTAGTTATTATAGGCTTTATTGCATATATATTTCCATTTACAATGACTGCTTGTTTCAGCCACATAGCTAGTTAAAAATTACTTATTGAATATACAAGTGAATGAAGATCTACTCAGTATCTCCTTTTTATTTCCACTCATGTTGAGCCAATCATTAACTGTCACTAAGAAACATAATAAATATAGTAAAAGGCCTATCATAAAAAGCAAGGAAATAGAGCAAAATTTTCACCCTTGGAATTGCCCAAGTCTTTCTTAAATAAGTTATAAACTAATCTATTGTTGACTAAACCACACACTAGAAATTGAAGAGAAGACGACGTTTCAGTCAGTCCTGGACCATTATCACGTCGATTGTGATGAGACGAGGGAGGCAAGGGGAATCATTGGTCAACTTTTCTCAACCATATTATTGTGACTCATCATCTGCAACTTATCTATTGTTTTGTTATATACGTTATTGTTACCCCCCCCCCCACCCCTTTTATACCCATTCATTTCAACCACCGTTTGTTCCCTAGTTGCCCTACTCACTCAGGTTATTCAAAATTATGCAATGTGAGTCATAACAGGCGCTCCCAGATGGACTAAAATACTGAACCTAAGAACAGAAACCAAACTAACGTCAATTGAAATTAGGGTAAAAGGGATTGTTGCGTGCATGCTGACCAAGATATTGACTAGACCTAGAATCAGTTCACTTAAAGATATAATCACTGGAGCACTAACTCTGGACAGAAGAGCCTCCAATAGCAACAGGTGGACCCATAGTGCAATAGACACCATCAATACATTCAATATAACAAATACAGTCACTGAGAAGGGTGTCGACTAAATACATGCAGACTTTGTTATGCAAGCCCCTTGGGAATCTCCGCCAGCAGACTTTAAGATTATGGTTCTTGAACGAAAAAAGAACCAGACTAAGCCTCATCTTCTACATAATATTGCACAGATGCAAACAGAAGCAAACTTGGCATCTGACAGCTTCACATACTTCACACATGGATCAGTAGACCAGCAGGGACAAGAAACCGGAGCTGCAGTTAAGACAGGAAACTCAGTAAATAGTTGGAGACTCTCAAACGGGTGTTCGACTTTACAAACAGAGATGTTAGCCATACAAAAGGCTTTCGAACATGCTCTTGCTGAACACCGACAACATGTTATCGTACATACAGATTCGAGAACTGCCATTGAAACATTGCAACAAGAACACATACGTGATAACATCCATCTGATCACAGATGTCATATCATTAATGCAAACACTCAAACGTCAAGGCCGTCAGGTACTTATCAACTGGGAGCCAAGTCATGTGGGAATAATCGGAAATGACATTGCAGACGAAGCTGCAAAACTTGCAACTAAGAGAAGAAATGTAGACATTTACATACCAGAGTCTATCACCGATTAATAAAGCAATTAGAAACAGAGCAATGCAAAAGATGTAAAGTGACCACAACACAACACTTACAACATCAGGATCTGCGGGTTGGTACAAGAATTCAACCAACAATGGACCACTTAGTTTGATGAAAGGGAGCAGTAGAACAACAGAAGTACACTTACATTACATCAGGCTTGGATATCCAGGTGCATGGGAAATAGGCTTACAGGTTCTGGAAGATGAGAGGAAATGTCAGCACTGTCGAGAAATGTCTGACAGACCACTGGAACATTACCTAACACAGTGCACAGTTACAAACCCATTAGGATTTCAACTTAGATTCAACAGAGCAGAAGTTGTTAAACACATGAGACAAAATCTTACTGAAGCGACCATACGGGTCATAAATACTCATACTCCACCCAAGTAAAACAGAAACAAGCAACACTTAGTGGGCCAGCCAGAGGCTTAGGGACCCATGCAGAAATGACCCTGAAAAAATAAATCAACCATTGCACTCTTCGCCTGTTACGAACCCAAGTTCATCGCCAGAGCACGGAGCAGTGACGTCAATGCCATCTGTGAGTCCTCTCCCGAAACCCCCCCCCCCCTCCACAACATGGACGCCACCATCTAGGGGCGACAGGAATATACCGGCAAGAGGCGCTAGATTCCTGTCCTAGTCGGCTTGTTGGGTAACTGATGCTGACCTCTAGTGAGGTAGTATTTAGCAAAGCAGCGCCATCTGTCATAAGCGGAGTTGGGTGTAGGTGTCTAAGTCAGTAAGTGATGTTTCCTAGTGGTTTCATGTAGTATCCCAGTGTACTGATGACGTATCTGTATTCACAGAGTCGACGTAGAGCTGCTGTGATACAAGAACAGTCAGTCTACCCAGGGCAGCCAAGGTCTCTACACCAGTCTGCTTTACAGAAGTAGCGAGCCGCCGCTGGAAGAGGACTGTGAAGCGTCCTACTGTCTGCCTGTGGAGTAGCAGTGACGGGATTCGCCGTATCCGGGGCTGGCTGGTAGAAGAGACAACTGACTAAGGTGCTGAAGAGGGGAGTAACCAGCGAGTTGCACGACGCTCCTGCCTAGGGCTCGCTACCCTAGTATCTGCAAGTGAAGTGGCCCAACAGCGAGGCTGATTGGTACCTGCCAGCAACAGGCTGGACTGTGTGGGTATTCACGAAGAGGCACTTAGCGGAATTGTGGTTTGGCTGGCCCGTGGCCAGGGTAGACTCATCGTTGTTTCCTGGTACCTGCTGAGGGTAGTACCACGGATGAGGAAACACGGTACAAGACTGCATCGAATGAGCTTCACCGAATGTTTAGTGTCGTCAGAGAGAGACATTGATGTACATATAATGTAGTAATACTTCCGTTTAAGAGTTTTATATGTATATATGGTGATGGGAAAAATAATTATATATGGATAAAGTGACGAACTGTAGTATTTAATGTACCTCCCCCTTTTGTTTTACTTTCATTACTGAGCTCACCCCTTGAAACCCTCTACTAACTTGGGGCCGGATACCAGAACTTTCGTACCACCAGAAAAGAACCCGGTTGTGGCCCATTGTGGCCGTAACATCGCCCAACGGCTTATTTGTTCCAATTCTTTTTAATGAAGACTGATTAAATTGTGAGGAATATTGTTATATCCTAGCCAAAGTTTTTTTTGTATCTAATATTTCTTAAATGGATATTTAAAAGATCCATTATTGAGCATAAGAATGAATGAAACGATCTCTCTCCTTATCACATAAGTCAGTCTGATATCACAGACTCTGATAATAAAGATATCACAGATATCTGTGTCATATATATATATATATATATATATATATGGTTATATATATATGACACATATGAAACTATTGTCATATATATATATATATATAATATGACACAATACCGCATTGAAATCTTCAAGCAAACAGCAGATATATCTGTTTAGAAAATATAGTTCTCAGTAACAACGCGTCCTGCAACACTGATTGATTGATGAAGATTAAATCACCACAAGAGGTGGCACAGGCATGAGTAGCCCATAGGTGGAAGTTGTTTGGAGTGAATGTGGTCTTCGGTCGTGTAACAACTTAGTGTCTCTGGGCCAGCTGTAACACACCGCTTTACAAGCACTCAAGTATTTCCTTTTATCCAGATTTGTGGGTAATCCTTCATACCTCAATAATTCTTCCCAAACATCCATCAGTGGTGTGTGTGTGTGACGTCTCAGGCAGCATAATAAGGTCTCGCATTAACTTGTATCTTGCTAAAGATTCATAAATATTATATTAAATCATTAACCTCAGCCATCCTAACACACACACACACACACACACACACACACACACATGGTGGGAGACAGGAATATGATAGAAACAACTTGGCCACCATCAATATAATAGAGAGAGCAGCTTCTGTGGCTAGCAGGAACGGATCCAGGCTACTAATCATGGAAGACTTCAACCATGGAAAGATAGATTGGGGGAACAGAGACCCACATGGAGGCCCAGACACATGGAGAGCTAAGCTGCTGGATGTGGCAACAAGAAACTTTCTAAGTCAACACGTCAAGGGACCGACAAGAACGAGAGGAGGGGATGAACCAGCCTTGCTTGATCTGATATTTACCCTAAATGAGTCGGATATAAGGAAAGTTAAGTTGGAAGCCCCCTTGGGAATGAGTGATCATAGTGTATTGAGCTTTGAGTACCTGGTTGAGCTGGGAATTATCACCCCCAAACAAGAACTGGGAAACAAAGGGCTGGCGTACCGAAAGGGAAACTATGAGGAGATGAATAAATTCCAACCCATCCTCCGAATTGACAGTACGATTTAATACTAAGTGTAATAAGTACACTTTCTTACTGTAATAAGCAGTGCATAATTGCACTTATGGGGCTGTTACATTGACCCAACTCCCTCCCCCGCTTTAATAATTCTCGTTTTCTGTTAAGTCACTCAGAATTTTAGGATGACGTTTTCAATTTCGAATTACGATACACAAGTTTTAAATATCAGGAATTTCTTTTTCAGGTTAATTAAACAATATAGACTTTATACAAAATTTTAAAATATCCTGAGTTACTTTACAATTTATTGATATATTTTAGTTTTGTTTTATTAGTTTTATAAAACTGTAATATCAATATAGCTATAAGTTAAGTAATAACTGTAATTAAGAAGCAATACAATTATTATCTTCAAAAACTAAGACGGTTAGGTGAGGTTGTGGTTTTCTTTTCAGTTTTTCAGGTAAACTCAAATATTCACAATATATCTAACAGTACGATTTAATACTAAGTGAAAATAAGTACAATTCCTAACTGCTATGAATAGTACATAATTGCACTTATTTGTCTTCTTACATTTACCACCCCATTTTTGGAGGACGGGCTGATAAATTCCTATGGGATATACATTGGGACACAGAACTCGGAACCAAGTCCGTACAAGACATGATGGACTATGTCACCCAAAAATGTCAGGAGGCTGTAAGCAGGTTTGTCCCAGCCCAACAGGAAAAAACAGAGAAGCAAAGGAAGAATCCGTGGTTTAATAGGGAATGTATGAAAGCAAAGGAGCTGAACAAAAGGGCATGGAGGACCTTCCGTAATAACAGAACACCAGAAAGTAGAGAGAGATACCAGAGAACCAGGAACGAGTATGTTAGTGGGAGAAGAGCAGCTGAGAAAAGGTATGAAAATGATATAGCTAATAAAGCCAAGACCGAACCAAAGCTACTACACAGTCACATCAGGAGGAAGACAACAGTGAAGGAACAGGTGATGAAACTTAGGGTGGGCGAGGACAGGTACACAGAGAATGACAAAGAGGTGTGTGAAGAACTCAACAAAAGGTTCCAGGAGGTCTTTACAATAGAACAGGGAGAAGTCACGGCGCTAGGAGAGGTGGCAGCAAACCAGGTGACCTTGGAAAGGTTCGAAATTACAAGAGATGAGGTCAAGAAGCACCTATTGGAGCTGGATGTGAGAAAAGCTGTTGGGCCGAATGGAATCTCACCATGGGTATTGAAAGAGTGTGCAGGAGCACTTTGCTTGCCACTCTCCATAGTGTATAGTAGGTCACTGGAAACGGGAGACCTACAAGAAGTATGGAAGACTGCTAATGTAGTACCAATATTTAAAAAGGGTGACAGACAAGAGGCACTGAACTACAGGCCAGTGTCCTTAACTTGTATACCATGCAAGGTGATGGAGAAGATTGTGAGAAAAAACCTAGTAACACATCTGGAGAGAAGAGACTTCGTGAAAACCCATCAACATGGATTCAGGGAGGGTAAATCTTGCCTTACAGGCTTGATAGAATTCTATGATCAGGTGACAAAGATTAAGCAAGAAAGAGAAGGATGGGCGGACTGCATTTTTTTGGACTGTCGGAAAGCCTTTGACACAGTACCCCATAAAAGGTTGATGCATAAGCTGGAGAAACAGGCAGGAGTAACTGGTAGGGTGCTCCAGTGGATAAGGGAGTACCTAAGCAATAGGAAGCAGAGAGTTATAGTGAGGGGTGAGACCTCAGAATGGCGTGAAGTCACCAGTGGAGTCCCACAGGGCTCTGTGCTTGAACCTATCCTGTTTCTGATATACGTAAATGATCTCCCAGAGGGTATAGACTCATTCCTCTCAATGTTTGCTGACGACGCCAAAATTATGAGAAGGATTAAGACAGAGGAGGACAGCTTGAGGCTTCAAGAAGACCTGGAGAAGCTGCAGGAATGGTCGAACAAATGGCTGTTAGAGTTTAACTCAAGCAAATGTAATGTAATGAAGATAGGGGTAGGAAGCAGGAGACCATATACAAGGTACCATTTGGGAGATGAAATACTTCAAGAGTCAGAGAGAGAGAAAGACGTGGGGGTGGATATCACGCCAGACCTGTCCCATGAAGCTCATATCAAGAGGATAACATCAGGAGCATATGCCAGGTTAGCTAACATAAGAACGGCCTTTAGAAACTTGTGTAAGGAATCTTTCAGAACATTATATACCACATATGTCAGACCAATCCTGGAGTATGCGGCTCCAGCATGGAGTCCATATCTAGTCAAGTATAAGACTAAACTGGAAAAGGTTCAAAGGTTTGCCACCAGACTAGTACCCGAGCTGAGAGGTATGAGCTACGAGGAGAGACTACGGGAATTACACCTCACTTCGTTGGAAGACAGAAGAGTTAGGGGGGACATGATCACCACATTCAAGATTCTCAAGGGAATCGACAGGGTTGATAAAGACAGGCTGTTTAACACAAGGGGCACACGCACTAGGGGACACAGGTGGAAACTGAGTGCCCAAATGAGCCACAGAGATATTAGAAAGAACTTTTTTAGTGTCAGAGTGGTTGACAAATGGAATGCATTAGGAAGGGATGTGGTGGAGGCTGACTCCATACACAGTTTTAAGTGTAGATATGATAGAGCCCAATAGGCTCAGTAACCTGTACACCTGTTGATTGACGGTTGAGAGGCGGGACCAAAGAGCCAGAGCTCAACCCCCGCAAGCACAACTAGGTGAGCACACACGACCTGATAGCTGAGTGGACAGCGCTGTGGACTCATAATCCTAGGGTTTGGGTTCGATCCCCGTTGATGGCAGAAACAAGATAGGCAGAGTTTTTTCACCCTGATGCCCCTTTTCCCTATCAGTAAATAGGTACCTGGGAGTTAGACAGCTGTTATCAGCTGCTTCCTGTGTGTGTGTGTGTGTGTGTGTGTGTGTGTGTGTGTGTGTGTGTGTGTGTGTGTGTGTGTGTGTGTGTGTGTGTGTGAAAAAACATGAGTTAGTGTTACGAATCTGTGTTTGATTCTAACATTCATTCATGCTAAATATGTATGTCCATTATTTCTTTTCCCCGTTAATAATATAACATGGTATCCAGTTGTATTCCAGTATAATTATGTTTGATTTAATTGTAGCACGCTGTAGTGTGCCTGTATAGAATATTGTGTTAGGCTATTTGCATGTTCATTCCTGTGGGAGGAGTCGGTGGCGACTCACTTTGCCATATTTGGAAGTGCTCCAGTGGCGGGCCGTGTATTCAAGCTAGCGTCAATGTTTCACCATTGAAATTATTCCTGTTATTGATTGTACTTAAATTCTTTTATACCTTAGCAGTGTTATATACACATAAGTCTCTTCCGAGGTTCACTCGGAAGAGATGACACCTGTCATCGAGGAGAAAAGAAACGCCTTGGCAGCCTACAAAGCCTGCCCAAGTCAGCGCAACTTACAGATCCTTCGGGCCGTCCGCTGCAAAGTGCAGCAGAGCGCCAGGCAATGTGCCAACAACTATTGGCTCCAGCTCTGCTCCCAGATACAGACTGCAGCGGATACAGGCAATGTAAGGGAAATGTATGACGGCATCAAGCAGGCCCTCGGCCCAATCCAGAGGAAGACCACTCCTCTGAAATCTGCCACTGGCGAGGTGATTCAGGACCAGACACTGCAGCTGAAGCGCTGGGTCGAGCACTACTCTGAGCTATACGCCAGGGACAATGTGGTCACCGAAGACGCCCTGAGCGCCATTGAGTGTCTGCCTGTGTTAATGGAGCTCGACAGCGAACCGACCTTGGAAGAACTCAGCGATGCCCTAGACTCCTTTGTTTCTGGTAAAGCTCCTGGCAAAGATGGCATTCCTGCTGAGACTTTGAAGTGCTGCAGAGGTAGCCTGCTCATGGAGCTGCATGAAATCCTCTGCCTCTGCTGGGAAGAAGGAGAGGTGCCACAGGACATGAGGGATGCCAACATCGTCACACTGTATAAGAATAAAGGTGACAGGGGCGACTGCAACAACTACCGTGGAATCTCCCTCCTCAGTATTGTCGGAAAGCTGTTTGCTCGAGTCGCATTGAAGAGGCTCAAAGTACTTGCAGAGAGAGTCTATCCAGAATCACAATGCGGATTCAGAGCTGACAGGTCCACCATCGACATGGTCTTTTCCCTCAGACAACTGCAGGAGAAAATGCAGGGAACAGAAGCAGCCACTCTTCGTAGCCTTCACAGATCTGACAAAGGCCTTTGACCTCGGCAGCAGGGATGGCCTGTTCAAGATCCTCCCCAAGATCGGATGCCCACCCAGGCTCCTCAGCATCATCAGATCTTTCCACAAGAACATGAGGGGCACCGTGGTCTTTGATGGCCTAACATCAGACGCCTTTGACATCCGAAGTGGAGTAAAGCAGGGCTGCGTACTGGCTCCAACACTATTCGGGATTCTCTTCGCAGTTATGCTGCGGCACGCCTTCGGATCTGTCACGAAAGGCATTTACCTCCGGACCAGGTCGGATGGAAAGCTCTTTAACCTCGCCACGCTGAGTGCCAAGACGAAGGTTTGGCTGAGGTGTCTGCGCGACTTCCTTTTTGCCGACGACGCAGCAGTCACTACCCACTCAGCCAAAGACCTCCAACAGTTCATGACCCGCTTCAACGAGGCCTCTCAGGCTTTCGGACTCACCATCAGCCTGAAGAAAACAAAAGTCATGGGACAAGGAGTGGACTCCCCACCTGACATCAGCATCTCCGATTCCAAACTGGAAGTCGTTCACGACTTCGTGTACCTGGGCTCCACAATCTCTGACTCCCTCTCTCTTGATACGGAGCTAAACAAATGCATCGGTAAGGCATCTACTACCATGGCCAGACTGACAGAGAGAGTCTGGGCCAACAATAGGCTAACTGAGTATACCAAGATTCAGGTTTACAGAGCCTGTGTCCTGAACACTCTCCTTTATGGCAGTGAGTCTTGGACACTCCGCGCCCGTCAGGAAAGACAGCTGAATGCCTACCACATGCGCTACCTCGACACATCTTGGACATCACCTGGCAGGACAAGGTGACAAACAACAACGTCTTGAGGAGAGCAAGAATCACCAGTATGTACAAAATGCTGAAACAAAGACGAATGCGCTGGCTTGGGCACGTTGTGCGAATGGGTGATGGCAGGATCCCCAAGTATCTCCTGTACGGAGAGCTGATGCAGGGAGAGCGTCCAACAGGTAAGCACCAGCTACGGTACAAAGACGTATGCAAGAGGGGCCTGAAAGCCATGGACGTCGATCTTGCTATAGGGAAGACACTGGCTGCAGACCGTTCAGCCTGTTCAAAGAGGTCTCTCCAAGTTCGAGAAGTCACTTGCCAAGGAATCGGAGGCAAAGAGACAGAGAAGGAAAGCCGGTAGCCAGGAAGTAAGTAAGTAAGTAATTATCAAAAGAAGGCACCAAACCGGGAAGGCTATGTAGCACCATCAAATACGCAAAATAATCAGAGGGCGCTAAATATCACCAAGGATGCCAATACGAGAACAAAAACGCATAAGGCGAACGATATCAAAAGTATCCGAGTACCAAGAATTCTATCGAGGGACAGGTGACCGCGAGGGGCGGTCGGAAAGCAAGACACACGCTCGTCCTGGAAGTCAGGACAATCAAGAAGGACATGCACGACCGTAAGAGGGACAATGCAACTAGGACAATAAGGAGCAGGGTGGCGCTCCATCAAGTGACCATGGGTTAAGCGAGTATGGCCAATACGCAACCTCGCCAGAGCTGTTTCCCACCGCCGGTTACGGTGGAAGGAGGACGGCCACGAGGAAACACAACATTTAAGAGTACGTAGCTTGTTACCAGTAACAGACAACCAAGAAGCCTGCCAACGGGTAAGGACTGAGGACTGGATAACCGGGTAAAAGTCGGAATACGGAATGCCTTTACGAGAGATGGGACAAGAGCGGACAGCTTCCTTAGCGGCAGCATCCGCACGCTCATTTAAAGACACACCAATATGGCTGGGAACCCAACAAAACTCAACCGACTTAAATTTACTGTGAACGAGAAACAGCCAATGCTGGATCTCGACAACTACTGGATGAACCGGATTAAAGGACCCGAGAGCCATGAGGGTACTACGAGAGTCAACAACAACCACAAAGGAAGACTGACAACGAGAAAGCAGGAGACGAAGAGCATAGAGAATAGCATAAAGTTCCGCTGTAAAGATGCTAGTCTCCGGAGGCAAGCAACACATATAAGTGCGATCAGGAAAAACAACAGAGTAGCCAACACCGTCCGCTGACTTAGACCCATCGGTGAAGACAGAAACGGAGCGGGAGTGAGAAGAAAAGTGCTCGAGGAAAAGGCGTTGTAGAACCGTAGGAGAGGTAAAAGCTTTAGTGATACGGGTCAAGGATGTACAAAACCGCGGAAGAGGGACCCTCCACGGGGGCAAAGAAGGAACAACACGAGGAGAAACATCAGAAATACGAACGGAGAGAGAATCCTGTAGGCGAGATAACCGGACAGAAAGAGGGAGGTGGTGAAGAGGAACAGGAACCGCAGGAGGGGTAAAAGTTAAAGCACGACAGGCGAGAGGAAGGATGTTGCAAGGACTGCGCAAGATAGCAAAGACAGTAGCGATCACGGCGGTCCTGGAGAGACAGGAAGCCAGTGTCAACATACAAGCTAAGGATGGGAGTCGAACGAAAGGCACCAGAACTGAGGCGCAACCCAGTATGGTGCAAAGCATCAAGACGGCGAAGAGTGGAAGGAGAAGCAGACGAGTAAGCAGGGCAACCATAATCGAGCTTAGACAGGACGAGAGAGGAATGTAAAGCAAGGAGAGTGTGCCTATCTGCCCCCCCAAGAAGTATGGGACAAGACCCGAAGGAGGGTAAGGGCCTTAGAGCACTCAACACGGAGGTAAGAGATATGGGGAGACCAAGACAAACGAGTGTCAAGGAATAATCCCCAAAAGCTTTGCGGAATCTTTGTATTCAAGGGGATGACCATAAAGTGACAAAGAGGGACGAAGAACAACCCGTTTCCGCGTAAAAGTCATGGCACAAGTCTTAGAAGTAGAGAACTTGAAGCCATGACCCGTGGCCCAAGACGACACAGCATCAATTGCAAGTTGAAGCCGGCGTTGAAGGAGAGGCGAATCATCACCCTGACAACAAAGGGTAAGATCATCGACATAGAGAGCGGAGAAGACACCAGAAGGAAGAGAGGAAAGAAGACCATTGAGGGCAACCAGAAAAAGAGTAGTGCTCAGAACACTACCCTGGGGCACACCTTCGTATTGCTGAAAAGAGGGAGAGAGAGCGGTACCAAGGCGCACCCGAAAGGAACGACGAGAGAGGAAGCTGCGGAGAAAGAGAGGGAGATGACCACGAAGGCCAAAAGAATGAAGTTGAGATAGGATATGATAACGCCAAGTGGTGTCGTAAGCCTTTTCTAGGTCAAAAAGGACGGCAACAACGGAGGTCTTCGCAGCAAAAGCAGTACGAATATAGACCTCCAAGTTCACCAGGACATCTGTCGTGCTGCGGCACTTGCGGAAACCAAATTGAGAAGGGGAGAGGAGGTGATGGTGTTCTAGGAACCACATCAGACGAACGTTAACCATACGTTCAAAGAGTTTGCAGACACAACTTGTGAGAGCAATATGGCGAAAGTCCTTAGGGGAAGTACCCAGAGACCCCGGTTTGTGAACAGGGAGGACAACGGCATCGAGCCAGTCCTCAGGGACTGACGACGACTCCCAGATCCGATTATACAGACTCAGTAAATACTGAGACGTGCTCAGAGGGAGATGGCGAAGCATCTCATAATGAATACCATCGGAGCCCGCCGCCGTAGAACCGCAGAGGGCCAGGGCAGAACGAAGTTCAGAGAGAGAGAAGGGATCATTATAGGGAAGCTGAAGATGAGTGCAGAAATCTAAAGGACGAGACTCAAGGACAGGTTTACGAAGAAGGAAAGATTGGGGAAGATGAAGACCAGAGCTAACAGAAGAAAAGTGGGAACCCAGTTCGGAAGCGACCTGCAACGGGTCCGCCACAAGAGTATCACGGAGGTGAAGGACCGGTGAAACATCGGGAACGAACTTACCCGCTATCTTGCGGATACGCTTCCAGATCTGGGCCAGAGGGGTCTCGGACGTAATTGTTGAGACATAAGATGCCCAACATTCACGTTTAGCCGTACGGATGGCCCAACGGGCCACCGCACTCGCTTTCCGAAAGAAAAGAATCGGTCGTCTGCCTACGGCGGTGCCTCTTCCAGGGTGCACGCTTACAGCGGACAGCCCGAGCACAGTCCGCATTCCACCAGGGAACGCACTTCCGTGGACCCCGAGAGGAAGAGCGAGGAATAGAGCGGAGGGCAGCGTTGAAGACAGTGTCATGAAAAAGGAGGAGAGCGCGAGAGAGAGGCAGAAGGGAGAGGTCAGAGAGAGCAGCACTGAGGGTAAATAGGGTCCAGTCTGCCTTTGCAAACTGCCACCTAGGGAAAGAGAGGGAAGGGCGAAAAGAGAAAAAGGAAACAAGGATGGGGAAATGATCACTTCCATGGAGGTCATCAAGAACCTGCCACGTGAAATCTAAGTAAAGAGAAGAAGAGCAGAGAGAAAGATCAAGACAAGAAAGGGTGCGAGTCCGAGAGTCCAAATGAGTGGGCTCACCAGAATTCAGAAGAGACAGGGAAGAAGAGAGGAGAAACGGCTCAAGGAGGCGACCCCGGGTATTCGTCAGAACGTCACCCCAAAGAGAATGACGACAATTGAAGTCACCCAGCAGGAGCACAGGCTCCGGCAAGGAGTCTAGGAGGTGTTTCAAATCAGGAAGAGAGAGCGGGACACTCGGGGGGAGATAAATGGAACAAACTGTGTACCATTTCCCCACAAAGATATGAGCAGCAGAACAATGGAGAGGCGAAGGAAAAAGTAAAGGAACAAAGGGAACATCAGCCCGAATCAAGAGAGCAGAAGAATTAGAAGCCCCAGCAATGGCTGGGGGGGGGGAGAGAAAGGAATAGCCACGAAAACGACCAGGACGAGCACCAAGCATTGGCTCCTGGAGACAGACACAAAGGGGCGAAAACCGCGAAATCAGAAGTTGGAGTTCGAGGAAATTGGCGTAATAACCTCGAACGTTCCATTGAAGAATGGACAACGACGAGAAGAGAAAGGACAAAAACAGAGAACAAGGAAGAAACAAAGGCGAAAGAGCAACAGAGCACGTTAAAGAATATCAGGGTCGGGATCAGGGTCAGCAAAGTCAGGGTTAGGGGGCATGGGTAAACTGAGCAAAGACGGAGGGAAGGAAACGGGAGAACAGATCAGAGGTGGGCGGGCGGGGTCCGGAGGAGGAGGAGGAGGAGGAAGAGGAGGAGACAACGGAGAGGAGCAGTCAAGGACAGCAGCAGGAAGAGGGGGAGTAGAAAGAGGGGAGCGCACCCCAGCAAGAGCAGCAACCGAAAGGGAAGCAGGGGCCAAAGAAACCTCCATAGCAGGAACAGGGGATGCAATCATTGAAACGGGAGGGGAAGGAGCAACAGAACCAGACATAGGAGCTGAGGAAGAAAGCAAAGCCTTCTTACCCGCCGGGGAAGAGGAAGGAGAGGAGCCAGGCTTACGCTTCTGACTTAAAGAGACCGGTGTCCCAGCAACTACGTACCGGGCAACGGATTCCAGTGTCTCAACAGGAGAAGCCGAACGAGAGCACACACGACGGCAGCTAGGAGAGCGATGGACATCCGCCCGCACCGACAGGCGGTGGGGAGAGCCGAGAGATGGAGGAAGAGGATGGGAAGGAGGATCGGAGGGGGACGAGGAAGAAGACACAGGAGACACGACAGACTGGGTAGAAGGAAGGGGAACCCCGGACAGAGGACCAGGAGGAGGATCCTTCGGGAGAGAACCCAAAGGAACAGAGGAGGGGGCAGTGGGTGCATCAGGGTCCAAGGCCCGGAAACGGTTGTGAGTCTGAGGAAGGCGGGAAGGACGAGGAGAGGAAGAGCGCAACACACGAGCATAAGGCGGGAGCCGGCGAACCTGGCGTCTCGCCTCAGGAAAAGATAAACGCTCCCGGTGCTTCAAGTTGAGGACGGCTGCCTCAAGCTTGTAATGGACACACGCACGGGAGAAGGTAGGATGGGCCTCACCGCAGTTGAGGCAACGAGCCTGGGGAGAAGTGCACTCCGACTTAGAGTGACCTTCGCCACCACACAAAGGACAGAGAGAGACAGTCCCGGAGCAGTGGAGGGCACCATGCCCAAACCTCCAGCACTTGTTGCAGAGCCGAGGAGAAGGAATGTACTCCTGGACAGAGTACCTGGCACCAGCAAGAATGACAGAGGGTAGAAGGGTCCTACCATCAAAGGTAATCTTCACAACCCGGAGGGGTTGACAGCGACTACCACGAGGGGGACGAGTAAACGTGTCCACCTGGAGAATAGAATGGCCCTGGGCAGCAAGGATATGTCGAATATCGTCGTGGCAGTCGCGCAGGTCCCGAACACCGGTCGCAACATGGGGCGAGAGCAAAATAGTGCTAACACTGGCATTCAACTGAGCGTTCTTCGAGACCCGAACAGGGGTCTCGCCAAGGCAGGATAAGGCAGCCAAACGGGAAGCAGCATCCTGAGAAGGAGCAGCAACGACACGTGTACCGAGACGAGTGGGGTTGAAAGTAATGGAGGCATCCACGGAATCAACGAGATGTCGATGGAGGGAGAAATCGTCAGGAGGCGCAGAATCAAGAGGGAGGAGATCAAAATATTTGGCCCACGAAGCGGGACCAAACAAGGCTTGATAGGTAGCAGAACTGGAAGGAATCGAGCGAGGGCGGCCGTGACGAGGACGGCGGTGAGAACCCCCAGAGAGAGAGGGGTTAAAAGGCGCAGTAGTTACAACTAGAGAAGGAGCCGTGCCAGGGGACGAGGTAGTCACCACTGGGGGCCTGGGGCTCGATCCAACCACAGAGGGAGGGGAGCCAGGGGAAGGAGTCAGAGAGGCCAAAGGAGGAGCAAGGTCAGGGCCCAATGCAGCGGAGGCTACAGAGCCCGGTCTTCCAATACGGACCGACTCGGGGGCTTGGTCGCCCACCCCACGAGCCTGAGAAGGTACACCAGAAGCAGCCGAAACAGGGGTTATCATCATGACGAAAAGAAGAATTCATCCACGAATGTGCCCCCACACCCACCATGGAGCCACAATTAGAGGCAGGACACCCAACAAGAAGCTATCGCCGATCTTGCCGGGGCCTCCTAGGGGGTGTGCCTGTAAGACACATAGACATTCACCCATAACGCTATGCATGCTATTGGCTGTACAAGAATGTAAGAACCATTGTATACAAAAATAATAAATAAAATACAATAATATATCATAATATATTACTGTATTATATAACAATAATGTAAAATATAATAATTCCTATTGTTTAGCTTTCTAAGTTTTCTCAAGCATTACATGGGTTACTGTGTGCAGGTGTTTAACATTAGGGGGGGGGGCAGGGTCCAGGCAGGCTTCACATACAGCTGTAATTAGGTCAGTTCCAGTCTCATCTGTCCTGCACCTCGCAGTGTTCTACAATGTTAAAGATTTTTCTTTTAAACCATTTCATATATTAATGGGCCCAGAGACATCATCTATAACTTTTGTTACTCCTCTGTATGAACCTTTTTTTCTAATTTCACCCAAAAAATCACAAAACTTTTTCCTTGAAAGATTATCGGCAACTTTTGATCTCACAATATTATCTTTCTCTTTCTTAATCCTCTTTCTTGATGATATTGAGCCCTGGTGCCACACCTGAGCTGGGGCCACCAACCGTCTCTGGGGCCCCCTGCTTCTTTCCGTAGGTAATGCCAAAAGGTCTGGAGCACCCTGAAACTTCCCATAGAGTTTTCCAAAAGATCTGGGGCACCCTGCATCTTTCTATAGGTTATGCCAAAAGGTAGATCTATTATGAAATTCCCTAACATGATTATTCCAACCTGGCATAATACTTCTTTTATTGGTTATAAGATAAATACTCTCTTCCCCTGCACTATCTAGCACTGAAACGACAGATGTGAAAAAGTCCTTGAGATTGTTCTGATGCAAATTGCACTGAATAATATTGCAAGCAATTGCATCACTTGTTATTTGAGTATTGGTTAAGCAGGCATTTAAACTTATCCAGGTCAGCAAGAGTGACCTTCCTACGTTTAGGTGTGTTCTAGGGAGGTTTATGTTATCTTTGGCAGCAGCAACTTGTGAGTGAGGTATATTGGAGGTGGCCATGACAGGATGATACCAGGACAGGTTGTCATCACTGACAGCCTTATACTTAAAGGTGTCACCAGTTATATCATCAATAAGAAAATGATCAATATGAGACCTTCCATTCCTATCTCATGACATAAAGCTATAGTATTAGTAAATAATTCATTAATAGCAGGATTATGTAAATTTTCAGCATCCATGAATTCATTAAACAAATTTAAGTATACATCTTAGCGGGTAAAATCAGTGTTAAAAATCACCTACCACCCCATGAGTTCAGCATTATGATACAAATTAGTCAATTGATATATTTCTGATCATATATTTCCATACTCATCTGCACAGTTGATATTACTTGTGGAAACCATGCATATACACACACACATAATCAAATACTGCTGAGCACCTTTCAGGCCCCTGAGCAAAGGGGCCTGACATCCGAGTGGACAGCACATCGAATTCGTAGACCTGAGGTTCCGGGTTTGATCCTTGGTGGAGACGAAAACAAATGGGCAGAGTTTCTTTCATCCTGATGAGTCTGTTCACCTAGAAGTAAATATGTACCCGAGAGATAGACAGCTGCTACAGGCTGCTTCCTTGGGATTGTGTAACAAAAAGGAGGCCTGGTCGAGGACCGGGCCGTGGGGGACGATAAGCCCCGAAATCATCTCCAGATAACTATAGGACACAAGTATAGCAGGAGTGAGCCCTGATACAATATTGACAACCTCAACTTTACATTGCATATTGTTATGCCCAGGATAGCAGCAGCACCATAGGGTCTTCCAGGACCTGACCAGTCAATAGACATGTCAATACTGGCAGTGGAAAAAGAGCTATCAATAAATTTGAAGTGGTTTTGAAATTCGTAAGATGTAAGCCAGTGTTCTTGCAAAACAAGAATATTTTGCACATACCAAAATGCTTTTAACGTTCATATATTCAGGGTTTGTTATTTCTCTAATTACCTTAATAACCGGGAATTATAACTTTACAAATACTGAAGCATTGTCATGAGGGTAAATAAACCATATTACGTGAAGATCATTTATGTGCTAATTAAAACAACACTTATAGTAAGAGGACAGTAAATTGGAATGTTGAGACAATTGTTAAGTAATAATAATATAATAATTAACAGGTTTTAAGAGCCATCTATTGCACATTATTCTATCTATAAATAATCTGAACTAATAATAGAGCCTAAATAAATAATAATTAAACATCATTCACACCCATCAAGACAAGAAATTAAACGACCAATGAAAACCATATAGGTTACTCCTACACCTCATAATACAGGCCAATAATGATCATAAATATACTTATCAATTAAACAATATTCAAACTAAGGACTTTACATCAATTTTTTTAAATCACTAATTTAAAAGCAGACATTCTTTTATATTAATAAATTGTCAGATTAAGGCATCTGTAAACAAATGAAATAAATATTAGTAATTAAGCCTTCGATGAAATACTCCGCATTATAATACAAATTCTGGAGTCACTCATATATATGCAAAGTTTTGGTTTATAAAATGCCAGATATAAGATAATACAAATATCAGAATCAGGCTAATATTATTGCCAGATTCATATACAGTACTGTATATATATATATAGAATTGCTTGCTACTTATATATATAGAATTGCTTGCTACTTATACATATATATAATTGCCAGATTTATATATACATATATCGAATTGCTAGATCCATATAAATATAAAACTGCCCGATTCAAGATAATGTAATTAACATATTTATGCTATTTTTATATATATATACTGTATATGAGTTTTATAATTGCCAGTCTTAGGATAATATAACTGCCAGATTCAGGTTAATATAATTGACAGTCAGGCTTTGATACTGTATGCCATACCTACCTCTTTCTTAAACTTAATCATTACAGAATCTGAGGCCTTCCTGATAACTATATTCTATCATATCTTAATGATAGACACCAATATGTAGCCATTAATGACATAACCCCCCCCCCCACATCTCTACTGTAACCGTAGGAGTGCCACAGGGCAGCATCTTAAAACCTCTCCTATTGCTTATATACATCAATGATTTACCAAATGTCTCTAACATCCTTAAACCAATACTATTTGCTGGCGATACTGCCTTCATCTATTCAAACTCCAATGCATCACACAATAAGTAATATTGTAAACAACAAATTGAAACAAACTGGATGTGGTTGGATATCAACCAACAAACTAAATATAGAGAATACCTATTACATTGTATTTGGAAGTAAATTATCAAATGAAATTCACCTTCAAATAGATAATGTCAACATTACCATTAAAAAGATGAAAAAGTTCCTTGGCCTATACATAAACAAGAGACTAAATTTGAACACTCACATACAGTACACAGGCAAAGTCTCAAACTGTTGGTATATTCTCAAAAATCACATATTATATTCCCCATTCTTCTGTCCTTTCACTATACTATTCCATAAGCTATTCCTGTTTAACATAATGATAATGCTAAAGATGATAATGTTTTTTTGAGAAACGTACATAGAAAATGGGTTACAAGCACAATGTTGGATTTCTAGGTAAAGCAAGAATATACTATGCCTAAAGCCACTAATATGCACAGTGTTTCAGGCATGCTGTGGATAAACACTTAAAATTAATTGCTAAAAATAATTGAGATGAAAAGCAAAAGTTAAACAAAAGTAGAAAAAATAAAAAGATCGACAATAATTACATGTTGAACGGAACAGCAAAACTGCAACAGAACAGCCGATGGTAATTTTAACTAAATAAACATGGTAACTTTTTTTGTTTACTTGGCTTATAGCAGTATTACAAGTTCAGTCATTATTCATTATTGTTTAATAATAGCAAGACATAGGTTGACAATCAGTAGGTAAGGTAGGTTACATGGCATTTATTAGGTAGTACTTAGTTTCTCTCTTAAACTGGTTGAGAGAGGGACAGTCTTTGATGTTATTGGGAAGAACATTATACATTTTGGGACTCTTGATTTGTGGAATATTTCCACTTTGGCTAAGTCGCACTCTTGGAATATCAAATAAATATTTGTTTCTAGTGTGGATTTCAAAGATTCTGTTACAGCCCCCTACCATGTATTTAAGAACAGGTTTAGCATTGCAGTTCAGTGTTTCATATATATATGTGTAATATATTATATATATATATATATATATATATATATATATATATATATATATATATATATATATATATATATATATATATATGCAACAATGATCACAAAAACACTGATCCAAGTATGCAGAATAACCACATATGAAAAATAGAAAATGCTTAACGCGTTTTCGGCTAATTCGCCTTCATCAGAGCAAAGTAGAAGCAAAAGTTAATTCTACTTTGTTAATTACAAAAGTTAATTCTACTAAAATTCTCATTCTACTTTGCTCTGATGAAGGCGAATTAGCCGAAAACGCGTTAAGCATTTTCTATTTTTCATATGTGGTTATTCTGCATATATATATATATATATATATATATATATATATATATATATATATATATATATATTGTGCACTTGATAGGGTGTGAAGTGACTTTGATTTAATATCTAAAATATTCAATGATTTAGATTTTAGAAAGGGGGGGGGCAGAATGCTGTCTGTGGCTTCAGTTTGTTATTGTTCTAATTGATGATTTGTCTTGAGTAATTAGAGATCATAGATAATTTAGGGAGAACCCCAGGCAATGATACCAAAATTGTGATAAGGAAAGACGAGAGGCCAATAAAGCTTAACCAAGGTAGAGGGTGACGTACATAATATCTGATTTAGAAAAGAATGCCAAGTGATTTTAAAATATTTTTTAGCTATAATTTGTATGACACTGGAATTTCAGCTTTTTATCAATGAGAACATCATGGAATTTACCCTCTACTTTATTACCAATCTGGATATTGCCAATTCTTAGGATTGAAGAAAATGAGGGTTGTGTAAACAGCCAATAAAACTGGCTTGAGGTATTGAGAGGTATTCGGAATGTCATTAATGTAGATGAGAAAGAGTACGCAAGTAATTATCAAAAGAGGGCACCAAGCCCGGAAGGCTACGAAACACCATCAACTGTGTGGGATATAAAAAAAACGGTATATATAACTAAGGATGCCAATTCGAAAACAAATGTGCATAAGGCAATCAATATCAAAAGATATCTGATTTATCAAGGATTCTATCGAGGAACAAGTGACCACGAGAGACAGTCAGGAAACAAGACACACACGCCTCCTGGAAGTCAGGACATTCGACAAGGATATGCACAACTGTGAGAGACAATGCAGTTTGGAAAATAAAGAGCAGGGCGGCGCTCCATTAAGTGCCTATGAATTAAACGTTTATGGCTAATATGTAATCTCATTAGAGCCATTTCTCACCACCAATTTTGGTGATGGGAGGAGGGCCATGGGGACACACTACCTTCAAGAGTATGCAGTTTGTCACGAGTAACAGAAGACCAACAATCCTGCCAATGGGTAAGGATGGAGGAATGAATAACTGGGTAGAAGTCAGAATAAGGAACACCTTTAAGGGAGATGGGGCAAGTGTAGATAGCCTCCTTAGTGACAGAGTCTGCTCGCTCATTTAAGGACACACAAATATGGCTGGGAAACTGGCAAAATTCCACTGTCCTAAACCTATTGGAGATAAACAGCCAATGTTGAATTTCGACTACAACCGAATGAACTGGATTAAAGGCTCCAGAGCCATGAGGGCACTGTGAGAGTCAACTACAACAATAAAGGAAAATTGACAGCAAGAAAGCTGTTGACAAAGAGCATACAAAATAGCACAAAGTTCTGCTGTGGAGATGCTAGTCTCTGGATGCAGGCGACACATAGGTGTGGTCAGGAAAAACAACAGAGTAGGCTACACCATCTGCAGACTTTGACCCCATCTGTGAAGACGGAAATGGAGCGGAAGTGTGAAGAAAAGTGTGCAAGGAAAAGTACGACATAAGCGAGAGTGAGGAGGGTGTTGTAGGGACTGTGCAATGTAGCAAAAACAGTAGCGATCATGGCGATCCTGTAGATACAGTATGCCTGTTTCATCATACCGACTTAGGGTAGGAGTCAAACGCAAGGCACCAGAGCTGAGGTATAACCCATTATGGTGCAGAGCATCAAGACAGCATAGAGTAGAAGGAGAGGCAGACGAGTAAGCAAGACAACCATACTTGAGTTTAGACAGCACGAAGGTGGAGCGTGCTCGTATCAGCTCCCAAGGAAGTATAACTTACCTTAAGTAAGTTAAGGACCTTAGAGTATCCAACTCAGAGGTTAGAGATATGGGGAGACCAAAACAAATGAGTGTCAAAGATTAACTCCATAAGTTTAGCAAAATCTTTGCACAAAAGGGGATTACCATAAAGCGACAAAGGGGGATGAAGAGCGACCTACTTCCGAGTAAAAGTCATCGCAAAAGTTTTAGTTGTAGAGAACTTGATGCCATGATTGGTGTCCCAGGATGACACGGCATCAATCGCAAGTTGAAGTCGCCATTGAAGGAAAGGCAAGTCATCACCTTGACAGCAATGGGTAAGATTGTCAACATAGAGAGCTGATGAGATTCCAGAGGGAAGGGAGTAAAGAAGACCACTGAGGGCAACCAGGAAAATTAGTAAGTGCTCAGAACACTACTGTGAGGTACACCTTCATATTGCCGTAAAGAGGCAGAATGGTACAAACCATCACTAAAGGAACGATTAGAGCGGAAGCTTCGTAGGAAGAGGAGGAGATTACTACGAATGGAGTTGGGACAAAATATGGTATCTCCAGGTGGTGTCATATGCCTTTTTCAGGTCAAAAAAATGACAGCAACAACAGAGGTCTTTGCAGCAAAAGCAGTACATATATAGACCATGTTCACCAAAACATCTGTCATGACACATGCAAAAGCCAAATTGAGAAGGTAAGTGGTGGCAATAGTGTTCCAAGTGCAACATCATAAGGACATTGAACATACGTTCAAAGAGTTTGCAGACGCAACTCGTGAGGGCAATGGGGCAGATGTCCTTAGCAGCTGTCCCTGGAGACCCTGGTTTCTGAATAGGAAAAACCACCACCTGAAGCCAGTCCTCAGGGACAGATGATGACTGCCAGATATGGTTAAACAGATTCAGTATATACTGAAACCATGCATTGAGAGAGGTGAAATTCATTAGGAGATGTTTCGCTTTCTGAGCCCGCTGCCATAGAACCGCAGAGAGTCAGGGTAGACTGGTGTTCAGAGAGAGATCATTATAGAGAAATTGGAGATGCGTGCGAAAATCTATAGGACAAGATTCATGAAGGTGCTTACGAATAAGGAAAGATGGAGGAAGACTAGAACTGGAGCCACCAGTCGAAAGAGGGGAACACAGTTCGGTGGCGACTGACACAGAATCCGCCACAATAGAACCATGGAAGTGAAGGACTGGTGAGACATCTGGAACAAACTTACCGGCAATCTTACGGATTTTCTTCCAGATCTGGGGCAGAAGAATATCAGACGTAATGGTGGAGACAAAAGATTTCCAACTCTCACGTTTAACCGTACGGACCGCAGTCACCTTATAAAACAAAAGAAAACAGCCGTCTGTCTGCATCTGTCTTTCTTCCAGGCTGCACTCTTACAGAGGACAGTCGAAACACCCAGCATTCCACCTGGGAACGCATTTCCGCATGTCCCTGAAGGTAGAGCAAGGAATAGAGTGGAGGGCAGCGTCTAATATAGTGTGATGAAAAAAGGAGTAGGGCTCGACGATGAGGCAGATAGGAGAGGTCAGAAAGAGTAGCATGTAGAGTGAATAGATTCCAGTCAGCCTTGACAAACTGCCACCTAGGGGAGGAGAGAGAAGGGTGAAAAGAGAAAAAGGTGACAAGGATGGGGAAATGGTCACTGTTATGGAGGTCACGAAGAATCCACCACGTGAAATCTAAATAAAGACGAGACGAAAAAGAGGGAGGTGGTGATGAAGAACAGGAACTACAGGAGGGGTAAAAGTCAAAGCATGACAAGAGGCGAGAGGATGGATGTTGCAAGGACCGCGCAAGATATCAAAGACAATAGCGATCACGGCGATCCTGGAAAGATAGGAAGGCAGTATCAACATACAAGCTGAGGGCGGGAGTCGAACGAAAGGCACCAGAGCTGAGGCGCAACCCAGTACGGTGCAAAGCATCATGACGACGAAGAGTAGGAGACGAGTAAGCAGGGCAACCATAATCGAGTTTAGACAGGACGAGAGACGAATGTAAAGAGAGGAGTGTGCGGCTATCAGCTCCCCAAGAAGTATGGGACAAAACCTTAAGCATGGTAAGGGTCTTGGAGCATTCAACTTGGAGGTAAGAGATATGAGGCGACCAAGACAAACGAGTGTCAAAGATTAACCCCAAAAGCTTAGCGGACTACCTGAACACAAGGAGATGACCATAAAGCGAAAGAGGGACAAAGAACGACATGCTTCTGAGTAAAAGTCATAGCATAAGTCTTAGACATAGAGAACTTGAAGCCATGATAAGTGGCCCAAGATGACATGGCATCAATCGCAAGTTGAAGCCACCGTTGAAGGAGAGGCGAATCATCATCCCGACAGGAAAGGGTAAGATCGTCGACATAGAGAGCGAAGAAGACGCCAGAAGGGAGGAAATAAGACCGTTGAGTGCAACTAGAAAAAGAGTAGTGCTCAGAACACTACCTTGGGGTACACCCTCATATTGCCTAAAAGGGGCAGAGAGAGTGGCACCAAGCCTAACTCGAAAGAAACGAGAGATAAAGCTTTGGAGGAAGAGAGGGAGATTACCACAAAGGCAAGATGAATGAAGTTGTGACAGAATATGATATCTCCAGGTGGTGCCGTAAGCCTTTCCCAAGTCAAAGAAGACGGCAACAACAGAGGTCTTCGCAGCAAAAACAGTACAAATATAGACCTCTAAGTTTGCCAGGACATGTTGTGCTGCGGCACTTGTGAAAACCAAATTAAGAAGGGGAGAGGTGGTGAGTGTTCTAAAAACCACATCAGACAAACGTTAACCATACGTTCAAAAGAGTTTGCAGACAACTCATGAGGGCAATAGGGTGGAAGTCCTTAGGGAATGTCCCGAGAGACCCTGGAAACATAACAGGGAGGACGGGGAGGACAACAGCATCAAGCCAGTCCTCAGGTACTGAAGACGACTCTCAGACCCGATTATACAGACTCGGTAAATACCGAGACATGCACAGAGGGAGATGGTGAAGCATCTCATAATGAATGCCATCGGAACCCACTGCCATAGAACCACAGAGGGACCGGGCAGACTTAAGTTCAGAGAGAAGGGATCGTTATAGGGAAGGCTGAGATGAGTGCAGAAATCTAAAGGACGAGATTCAAGAACAGGCTTACGAAGAAGGAAAGATTAAGGAAGATGAGAACCAGAGCTAACAGACGAAAAGTGGGAACCCAGTTCGGTCGCAACGTGCAATGGGTTCACCACAAGAGTACCACGGAGGTGGAGGACCGGCGAGACATCAGAAGCAAACTTGCCGACTATCTTGCGGATACCCCTCCAGAGTATTTTCGGGCGTAATAGTGGAAACATAAAACCTCCAACACTCACGTTTACCTGTACAGATGGTCCTACGGACCACTGAACTCGCCTTCTGAAACAAAAGACAAAAATCAGCCATCTGCCGGCGGTGGTGTCTCTTCCAGGCTGCACGCTTATAGCAGACAGCCCAAGCACAGTCCACATTCCACCAGGGAACGCACTTCCATGTTTCCTGAGAGGTAGAGCGAGGAAAAGAGTGGAGGGCAGCAATGGAGATGGTGTCATGAAAAAGGACGAGGGAGCGAGGGAGAAGCAAAATGGAGAGGTCGGAGAGAGTAGCACAGAGGGTAAATTGATGCCAGTCAGCCTCGGCAAACCGCCACCTAGGGAAGGAGAGGGCAGGGTGAAAAGAAAAAAAGGTAACAAGGATGGGGAAATGGTCACTGCCATGGAAGTCATCAAGAACCTGCCATGTGAAATTCAAGTAAAGAGACAACGAGCAAAGAAAAAATCAAGACAGGAAAGGGTGCAGTCCAAGAGTCCAAATGAGTGGGCTCATCAGAATTCCTCAGAGACAGGGAAGAAGAGAGGATGAGCGGTTCAAGAAGGCGACCCCGGGTGCTTGTCAGAACATCACCCCAGAGGGTATGTCGACAACTGAAATCATCCAGCAGGAGCACAGACTCTGGCAAGGAGTCCACTAGGTGTTTAAGATTGGGAAGAGAAAGGGGCACATTTGGGGGGGAGATAAATGGAACAAACTGTGTACCATTTACGCACAAAGACACGGGCAACAGAACATTGGAGAGGTGATGGAAAAAGTAATGGGATGAAGGGAACATCAGAACGAATCAAAAGCAGAAAAGTTATTGGCCCCAGCAAAATCTGAAGTGGGAGTCAGGGGGAGAGAAAGGAATAATCACGGAAGCGACCAGGATGAGCACCAAGCATCGGCTCCTGGAGACGGACACAAAGGAGCGAAAACTGTGAAATCAAAAGTTGGAGTTTATGGAAATTGGCGTAATATCCATGAATATTCCATTGAAGAATAGACATCGACAAAAAGATTAAGGACAGGAACAGAGAACAATGAAGAAACAAAGGTTAAAAAGGAACACAGCATGTCAAAGAAGTACAGGAACAGGATCAGGGTCAGCGAAGTCAGGGATAGTGGGCATGGGTAAACTGAGTAAGGATGGAGGGAAGGGAGTGGGAGGACAGACCAGAGGCAGATGAGCAGGGACCAGAGGAGGAGGCAACCGAGAGGGACTTTCAAGGACAGCAGGAGGGGCAGAAACAGGGGAGCACACCTCAGCAAGGGCAGGAACCGAGAGGGTAGCGGGGGCCAAAGAAACCTCCACAGCAGGAACAGGGGGCTCGACCACCGAAATGGGAGGGGTGGAGCGATAGAGTCAGAGGTAGGGGCGAGGATGAAAGTGAAGCTTTCTTACCAGTCGGGGAGGAGGAAGAAGATAAGCCAGGCTTTTGCTTCTGACTCAGAGAGGCAGATGTTCCAGCAGCAACATACTGGGCAACAGACTCAAATGTCTAAACAGAAGAAGAACGAAAGCGAACAACACGATGATCGCTAGGAGAAGGATGGATATCAGCTCGCACTGACAGGCGGCGTGGAGAGCTAAGAGACAGAGGAGAAGGATGGGAAGGAGGATCAAAGGGAGATGAGAAAGAAGACACAGGAGACATGGCAAACTGGGTAGAAAGAAGGGGAACCCCAGACAGAGAACCAGGAGGGGGGACCCTTCGGGTCAGAATGTAAAGGAACAGGGGAGCAGGCGGTGGGCGTATCTGGGTCTAAGGCCTGGAAACTGTTGAGACTGAGGAAGGTGGGAAGGACGGGAAGAGGAAGAGCGCAACACGTGAGCATAAGAAACCCCAGCGAAAGGGGGAGGAGGGGGATGGTGAACTTGGCGCCTCACCTCAGGAAATGACAAACGTTCCCAGTGCTTCATGTTGAGGACGGCTGCCTCAAGTTTGTAATGGATACACGCGCGAGAGAAGGTAGGGTGGGCATCACCGCAATTGAGGCCGCGAGCCTGGGGAGAAGTGCACTCCGACTTAGAATGACCTTCGTTCCCACACATAGGGCAGAGAGAGAGAGAGAGAGAATACTGGAGCATTTGAGGGCACCATGTCCGAACTTCCAGCACTTATTAAAAAGCCGAGAAGAGGGTATGTACTCCTGAATGGAGCATCTGGCACCAGCAAGAATAACAGAGGGCGGAAGTGTCCAACCATCAAAGGTAATTTTCACAAGCCGAAGGGACAGATGGCGACAGACACGAGGGGGTCATGAACGTGTAAACCTGGAGAACAGAATGGCCTTGGGCCTCGAGGACATGTTTAATATCCTCGTGGCAGTCCTTGAGGTTCCTAATACCGGTTGCAACATGGTGTGGGAGGAGAACAGTGCCAACACTGGCACTTAACTGAGCATTCTTGGAGACCCCAACAGGGGGGAGTCACCTCAATGCAGGACAAAGTCGCCAAGTGGACAGCTGCATCCCGAGAAGAAGCAGCAACAACATGAGTACCGAGATGGGTGGGGTTAAAAGTAACAGAGGCATCTACTGAACCAACAAGGTCCCTATGGAGGGAGAAATTGTCAGCAGTAGAATCTAAATGATGGAGGTCAAAGTATCAAGGGACCTAGAATGTGAAATGACCTTCCCAACCATGTTAAAGACTGTACCTCTCTCAACCAGTTTAAGATAAAAACAAAGCTATACCTAATAAATTCCCTGTAACCTACCTTACCCCTCTATTGTCAACCAATGTGTTTTTTTTAAATGACGCTGTTTGCCGACCGAATTGTATTTGTGCTGCTTTTCCAGCCATGTTCCCCCCTTTTTATCTCTTTTTTTTTATTTGTTCTCAACTCATTTTATTCTTTATGCTCAATTAGTATTAAGCTTTAGTCATTTAAGTTTTTCATGCCCGAAACGCTTTGCGTAATAGTGGCTTTAGGCATTGTATGTACTAGCCCTATCTATAAATCCATCACTCTTTGTAAAATCTCTTGTATGTATGTATCTTACCTAAATAAACATTTGATTTGATTTGATTTTGACTTAGTCCACGTAGCAAGAACAAACAAGGCATGGTACGAATTGGTATGGGAAGGAAGCATGCGAGAGCGGCCATGGCGGGGACGGTGGTGAGAACCCCCTAGAGAGAGAGAGGGGGGGGGGTCATAAGGTGCAGTAGTCACAATGAGAGATGGAGTCGTTCTAGGGGACGAGGTAGTCACCACAGGGGGCTTGGGGCTCGACCCAACCACAGAAGAGGAAGGGGAGCGAGGGAGTAGTCCAGTCTGGGCCCAATGTAGCGGGGGCTACAGAGCTCGGCTTTCCATCACAGTCCGACTCGGGGCCCTGGTCTCCCACCCCACATTTGAGAAGTTAAAAATAAGTGTCAGATATCAGCATGTAAATGAACAGGTAATCATTTCATCAACAAACAAGCCCCCATACCCACCATGGCGCCACAATTAGAGGATAGGACACCCGATAAGACGTGTCCCCCCCCCCCCAGGGGTGCATCGTGGATATATGCCCTGCAATCACCACTTTAAGAACCATCAGTCGATCAAGATTGGGCTCAGCAACGAAGAAAAAGAGTGACAATAAAAGTGTCCCTTTGCTCAACAATTTCGGGTACCACAGTTTTACTTGCGAGAGACTGTGCCTCACCTAACACCCAGTGTCAAAACAGAAGATGACATCTAAACGAATGATCAAGAATAGCAAAAAGTCGCTGGGAAATAGCAATTAAAAAGGAGAATTGGGAAGGAAAAATTAAACTTAGTAGGAAAAAGCATTCAGCACAATTAGTGAAGAAGGCAGCAGGAGCATAAGGCTTCAAAAGGACAGAGGACACTGTCCCATGGAGCATCACACTCTAGCATCTGCCAACCAAGCCCCCTCACGATGGCAACAGGCTGGAAAGGGAGGGAGAGATGAAAAAGACGAGAGGGTGAAGAATACTGCCCGGTGAGACACCAGTGTTTATTGGTAGAGTGGGAAAATTGGAATCATTCACAGAGACATACTGGAGCCTGTCACTGCATGAGGTAAGATTGTAGGTATTGGAGGGAGTGACCTCTTACTCCGTAATGTTGCAATTAAGAAAGTTAATGTGTTTACAGTGTCAAAACGTCTTATGTAGGTCAACAAATAAATGAATAAGTTTTCCAAGGGCTGCATAAATTAAATTAATCATACTAACTACAATCAATTAATCAGCTACAGATAGACAACATTAACATCAGTAATAAAAATGATGGCAAGTTTCTTGGCCTATTCCTAGACAAGAGACTCAACTTCAGCACCCACATTCAACACATAACTAAGAAAGTCTCTAAGACAGTTGGTATACTCTCCAAAATCAGATATTATGTTCCTAACTCTGCTCTCCTCTCACTATATTATGCACTAATCTACCCCTATCTTAATTATGGTATCTGTGCATGGGGGTCTACCACTGCAAACCACCTTAAGCCCATCATCACACAGCAAAAATCTGCTATCAGAATAATAACTAACTCTGCTTTCAGACAACACTCAGCTCCCTTGTTTAAATCTCTAAACTTGCTAAATATTAACTCCCTCCACACATTCTCTTGTGTCAACTACATTTACAAAACCCTGTTCTTAAATGCAAACCATGCTCTGAAACTCTCCCTGGACAGATGTAATAGGACCCATTATCACCACACCAGAAATAAATATCTCTTTGATATCCCCAGGGTCAAACTTAATCTGTGTAAACACTCTATGCAAATTAAGGGACCTAGTCTATGGAACTCACTCCCTAGTGAATTGAAAAACTGTAAAACTTTTGCCTTATTTAAAAGCAAAACCAAAAAGTACCTAACTTCATCTATTTAGTTTCCTACACTGAGCTTTAAATTTGCTCTGTACCTAGTGGTACCCAAACTCCTAATTTTTATGTAATATCAAACAACCTTATCATTGTGTTCATTGCTGTCTTCTTTTATGTGCTAGCCATATGCTGTATTGTGACTACCAATTTTTGTCAACTACCATTCAAGCTGTCATTGCAATCAATCTTATATTGTTTCTGCTGTATTGTGCCTACCAATTTGTTGTCAACTACCATTTTAAGCTGTCATTGCAATCAATCATAGCTACCTATGTGCTTTAATATACTGTACCTATAATTTTCTCTCATCTTTTTTTTTTTTTTTTTTCATTCCATGTAATCTGTTATCATTTTTTTGTCTATAAATTTTGCAAGTATTTACCTCCTTAAAATTTTCTTAGATTAAGGACCTGCCCGAAACGCTGCGCGTGCTAGTGGCTTTACAAGACTGTAATTACCATAATTGTATCCTCACATTCCTTATGTACATTCTTGTATATGCATAAATAAATAAATAAATAAATAAACTGAGCATGATTGGTCCTTTTTTGCGCCTGAAGCCATTATGGGAAGAAGTAAGTATAAATAGGAGTAAGGCTGCGTGTAAATTAACTTTAAAATAATTTAGACAAAATCGGCAGAATTGATATTGGTCTATAATTGTTGACTTCAGTGAGATTGCTGCTTTTATGGACTAAGGTTACTCTTGCTTTTTTTCTCAAAATATCAGGAAAGGTTGGAGTTCAAATAATTTGTTGTAGAGCAATGCAATGGCTGGAGCTAAAAATCTAGAGGCTTTTTTTGTAAATTAGGGGTGGTATCTCAACATACAGTATCTATGCATGGGGTTCATTCATCCACTGCAAACTACCTCAAGCCCATCATCACCCAACAAAAATCTGCTATCATAACAATAAAACTGTCTTCAAACAACACCCTACCTCTCTGTTTAAAATCCTTGAACATGCTACATATACACTCGCTCTACACATTCTCTTGTGCTATTTACAAGTACAAAACCTTGTTCCTAAATGCTAACCCTGATCTGAAACTCTCCATTGTTAGACGTAATAGAACCCACAAGCACCACAACATAAATATCTCTTTGATATCATTTTTTTATATAAATTGACAGTCAGGATAATATAATTGCCAATCAGACTAATATAACTTTGAATCAGGCTTTTTCACCCACAGGGTTATTGATCAATGGAACTGCCGACCCACCAAACCCATAACTGCCAAAACTGTGCTGAATTTCAAAATATACCTGGAAAAAATCATGAAGGCAAACTGGGAGGGGGAAGGGAACCTTCAACAAGCCGACAACTTCCTGTTCTCATCGAGGCCACTCGGGTTAGTGGCCCTCAGGTAAATCGGGTAAAATATTATTCCCAGACAATTACAGCATAACTGATAAAGTTAGGTTAGAGTAATAAATTTCTGGTAAATTTAGAGTGATAAATTTTTAGAGTAATATAAATTTAAATTTCATATTAACTTGACTGACAGCTATAAATGCCAATCAGCCTTCAATATACTCTTTGGTGAAATATTTATAATCAAGAATAGAACTCATAAATAGGCCTAAACAAAAAATAAAAAATGGACACCAGTTTGCATATGAATCTGATGAGAAAATTCCTTGATTAATATACATTTCCTTACCAATCAAATGGTCTCACCTTAAGTACATCTCAGATTGTCTTCTTCACCAACTCCAATGCTAAATAATATTACAACAAAAATGTCCATAACTTAGCTAGAGTATATTACATTTTAAATAAAATTCCACAGGAAGCAAAAAAAGGAAGCACATTATTTACATAAATATGAAGAAAAACATTTAAAGCTTTGTTTTACCTTTGCTAAATTAAAGAGATATTTCTATACTTATAAGCAATTTTGAGTTTTCCTAGTGACAGCTTCTCTAGTTCTTGCTTGGGCATCTAACTTTCATAAAAGAACAATGTAATAAAATATCTTCATCTCTTTACCTTTCATTTTGAAGTGTATTTCTCAAACAAAATATAATTACCTCTGAAGAGGGGTCAGGTACACAATGCCAAGCCAAAACACTCGGCCAAAGCTTCACGTGCTCACAAGTAGGTAGACTCACCTGAGTCCCAGTCTTCATCTTCTTCGTCATCGTCATCATCATCCGTGTCAGACGAGGAGCCTGACGGAGTGATTGTGCTTGGCGTAGAGCCAATATCTCTGGAGTCTAACACATTACTACCCCCCTTGTTTACATATGTCACCATCAACCATAGCTCAATCACCATCATAGCTTTCTGTCTCCGTGGTGTAGTGGAAAGACACTCGCCTGGCGTTCCGCGAGCGCTATGTCATGGGTTCGTATCCTGGCCGGGTAGGATTTACTGGGCGCAATTCCTTAACTGTAGCCTCTGTTTAACGCAACAGTAAAATGTGTACTTGGATGAAAAAACGATTCTTCGCAGCGGGGATCATATTCCAGGGACCTGCCCAAAACGCTACGCGTACTAGTGGCTGTACAAGAATGTAACAACTCTTGTATATATCTCAAAAAAAAAAAAAAAAAAAGAACATCCAACTGACATTGTGATAGCACGATAGCACATTGTTAGATTAAAGGTAAGTTAATATACTAATATGTGCCTCATTATCCTTCAACATTCTCTTAATTATCTTTCACACTTAAAGTGTTTAGCCTATTATCTGCATGTATCATCTTGTGCCTCTTCATACTTCCAAGATGACTAAATCTCTTCCCACACTCTGGACACTCGCTAGGCTTGTCACCTGAATACACTAACATATGAGTCTTCAACTGTCCACGCAGACTGAATCTCTTCCCACACTCTGGACACTCATGAGGTTTCTCACCCGAATGCACTAACATATGAGTCTTCAAATGTCCACGCCGACTGAATCTCTTCCCAACTCTGGACACTCATGCAGTTTCTCACCTGAATGCACTAACATGTGCCGTATTATAGATCCACGTTGGATAAATTTTTTACCACACTCGGCACATTGAAAAGGTCTCTCATCCGCATGCACCATCCTGTGCCTCTTCAAATGTTCACGCCGACTGAATCTCTTCCCACACTCAGGACACTCGTGAGACTTGTCACCTGAATGCACTAACATATGAGTCTTCAAATGTCCACGCTGACTGAATCTCTTCCCACACTCTGGACACTCATGCAGTTTCTCACCTGAATGCACTAACATGTGCTTTATTATACATCCACGTTCTCTAAATTTTTTACCACACTCTGCACATTGAAAAGGTCTCTCATCCGCATGCACCATCCTGTGAGTCTTCATACGATGAAGATGCCTGAATCTTTTCCCACACTCTGGACATTTATAAGGTTTATCACCTGAATGCACTAACATATGAGTCTTCAAATATCCACCCCGACTGACTCTCTTCCCACACTCTGGACACTCGAGAGACTTGTCACCTGAATGCACTAACATGTGAGTCTTCATATTTCTAGAACGGGTGAATACCTTCGGACACTGTGGACACTCGTGAGGTTTGTCACCTGAATGCACTAACATGTGAGTCTTCATATTTCCACGCTCACTGAATCTCTTCCCACACTCTGGACATTCATGAGGTTTGTCACCAGAATGCACTAGCATGTGACGCTTCAAATTTCCACGACTGGTGAATACCTTCGGACACTGTGGACACTGGTGAGTCTTCATCTTCTTTATGACAGGTGCAGTTTGTGTGAAGGTTTTCTCCCCCGGATGTTGGGAGAAGCGTCAAGGCTTGAGTGTTGTTTCTTAGAGTTAGACTTGATGTGAGCACTTGGCGGTCAATGGCGGTGCTTCTTCTTTATGATAGGTGCAGTTTGTGTCAAGGTTTTCCCTTAATGCTCGTGCTGGACATCACTGGCTGTGGTGCTGCTAAAATGGTGGCGGTTGTTTACCCTCTCATCACCTAAGCGTTCCAATGTTTTTGTCTGGTTCCACATATCATTTTTCCTACTTCTTATTTATGTTTATAACTGGTCATTTGCAATTAACGCTTGTATTTATCTTCATGTTTTTCAATCAAAGAATGTACTTTGGAATTGTTTCTTTAAACATAATGCCACACGATTACACTTTTTGAAGGAAACAGCTCTCTCACTGGGATACAAGATACGCCTTACATTGATGGATCTAGATGGAGTTTTCCTAGACAGCAAACATCACAGCAAGGCAAACAGATTGGAGGCGAAACGCCGCCAACTTACAGAGGTAAACAGAGACCATGCCGGCACCACGCGGCCTCAGTATCAACCTCCACAGCTCAACCAAGGTAGGCTAAGTTCTTCTGATTTGCAAACTTTCATCATTGCCTTTGATGGCGAAGAGGAAAATGTGTTCAGAAATAGCCGAGCACAAAGTATCTTATATAATGCCATTCCCAAGATATTCGGGATCGATGTGCACAATATGAGACCAAATAAACAGAAAAACCTGATCGCAGTGGACCACAAACATGGCGAAGAACTAAAGCTTTCAGACATTACTGACATCTGTGGCCACAAAGTCAAGTGCTATAAACCACTTGGGGACCGATTAACAAAATATGTAATCCGACATGTTGTAGACATCAGTGTAGACGACATCAAAGCACAACTTGAGACACATGACATCCCGATCCATGGAATCAAAAAATTTATGCGAAGAACAGACGGAGAACTGAGTGATACAGGCACTGCTCTGCTTACCTTTCTAGACTACATCCCCCCTGAGAGGATTTGGTTAAATGGCTTCCTCCATAAACTAGAGGTGTATATACCACGTCCCACTCAGTGTTTTAAATGTAAAGGTTTTAACCATACCTGGAAAGGCTGCACCAAAGACATTAAATGTGGGAAATGCTCTGGTTCCCATTACACGCAAGATTGTACATCAGATACACTCACCTGCTCAAACTGTGGTGGCGACCACGACATTACATTCAAACAATGTCCCTCATACATAGCAGCAGCAGCAAAAACTAAGGTTCTCCCTACCAACAACCTGCTATACAGTAGTGCACTGAAACAACCTAACACAGCCCATCATCAAACACTACCTCACACTCAACCACAACCTTTGCTTGTACCTGATATATCTGTCACCGACACTCCCACAACCCCAGGGTCCAACCATCCCTCACAAAATGCACAACTGAATTCTGATCTTGTTGAAACTCTTGTCACTCGCATTGAAAATGATCTTGTTGAAACTGTTGTCACGCGCATTGAAAATGCACTAGAAAAAACGCTGGACCGACTGATAACTAAATTCTTTACACAAGTAACACAACCCACTCCTGAGGCTGACCCAAAAGACATCCCATCAACAGCTACAGACACTGACATCCGCCCAAACAAAGCCACCATTGCTGGACACACATTGTTTGAACAGATGATAGAAAAACTCATAAATAACTCCCTAGCACGCCTTACCAAAATCATTCCACAGGCTGACTTGCCACAAACCCAAACCGCCAGTACCAAGAGTAAGGCACAGCCCACATCCACATCTAGGTATCCAACACGTACTACTACTGGCATGCCAAGGAAAACAGACACATCCATAACCCACACATCCTAAATGGCTCCCCTAACATTCATGACTTGGAACGCAAAAAGCATTAAAACATCTCTCACAGAACTTAAACAATTCCTTTACTCATCCAAACCGGACTTAGCTTTCATAACCGAATCCTGGCTCACCCCTAAACAAAATCCTATTTTTAAAAACTTTCAGATGCAGAGACTGGACAGACCAAACCGTATGGGTGGTGGTATTTTCCTCCTAACACGGAGTAACATGACATGTAAACCTGTAACGCTTACACATTTTGTAAATGGTAAGCTAGAAATTTTAGCATGCCTAATACCCTACAATGGTACACACATATCCTTTCTGGGTATATACAACCCTGGTGGCACAATAAATTTAAATGAACTAGAATTCTATCTAAACCAACTACGGCAACCGATCATCGTTACAGGTGATCTCAATGCAAACCACCCCACATGGAGTAGAGGTACCCAAAATACTGCAGGCACCGATTTATATAACTACTTAGACACTACACCATATATTCTTCTTTCGCCGCCCTACCTTGCAACCTACTTTAACTACAGAACCAATTATGAAGCCTCATTGGACATCTGCTTTGGCTCTGCACATTTTCAACAAGAACTACAGTTTCATACTGGACCAGATATTGGAAGTGACCACAAACCCCTCATTATAAAATTTACTAACTTTCAGCCACCAACCCACCCCCTAACGCTCCCCAAGTGGAACATTAAGAAACTAGATAAGGAAAAATGGGCTGATACTGTCTGTCTCCCAGATACAGACGATGTAGACCCCAACACGCGACTGTCCACAATCACCTCGGCCATAAATTGTGCAGCCACCCAAATGCTCAAGAAAACTTCAGGACATAGGTCAAACAAACCACTTAAACCGTGGTGGAACGCGGAATGTGCACGAACAGTCGCTTTACGCCGACGAGCCATACAAAAACAAAGACGTCAACCCTCCCTACAGAACTGGGTTAATCTCCGGCGGGCTACAGCAGAAGCCAAAAAAACCATACTGTCAGCAAAGCGAGCATCATGGGCAAAATTTTGTGATAGCCTCACACCCACTACGCCACATTCAAAAGTCTGGGCTACATTTAACAGCATTAAAGGTCGCCCAACATTCCCTTCGTTCCCCCTGACGATCAACGGTTCACTCTGTCAAACACCTCAGGAGCGTGCAAATGTTCTTGCTGAATGTCTTAAAGTTACCCTCTCAACACCCTTCTTTCATGCCCAAGAACTCCCCCTCAGACAAGAAATTGACCGTGCCATACTGCTACCCATGCCTGGCGTCGACAACATATACACCTTAAGCGAGCTACAATTAGCCTTAACCCGCCTACCTCTTGGCAAGGCACCTGGAGAGGATGGAATTCCATATGAACTCATAAAACATCTCCCATCAACTGCACATAGTACTCTCCTAAACTATTACAACCTATGCTGGACTCACGGAAATATTCCCTCACAATGGCAGACCAGTATTATTCTTCCGTTCCTTAAACCAGGAAAAGACCCATCCCAACCTGCGTCATATAGACCTATTTCCCTACTATCATGCCTCAGTAAAGTCATGGAAAGACTAGTACATACTCGCCTCCAATGGTATCTAGAATATAATAATATTATACCGTCACTCCAAGCTGGATTTCGACCGCAATGCTCCACACTCGATCAAATACTTTGCCTTGAACATGAAATCCGCACCTCTCTCAGAAGCAGTAAATATTGCCTTGTTGTCTACTTAGACCTCAAAGGAGCTTTTGATAGCATTCCTCATACTTGCCTCCTCGCAAAGCTTGCGCGTTTAGGCGTACAGGGAAGATTACTTTTATGGTTAAAATCTTATCTTACGAACAGGACCTCTAAAGTCTATATACAAGGCGAGTTTTCCGATGACATCCCAATACAAACGGGTGTCCCACAAGGCTCCATACTAAGCCCAACCCTTTTTGCTGCATTCTTAGCAGATTTGCCTAACACCCATCCTGTTAACCTCTCGGCGTACGCCGACGACTTAACACTGTATTACTCAGACAACGCCTTACCTAATACAGTCTCAACCATGCAAACAGCACTTGATCACCTCATAGATTGGACACAACAATGGGGCCTTCAAGTTAATACTACCAAAACCTATTATCAAATTTTCACTAAAAAAAGACTCGTTCATCTACCCACCCTCACAATACACAACGCTCCCATCCAACACGTACGAGAACATAAATACCTTGGCATGCACTTAGACTCGCCCTCACTTACCTGGACAGCACACATTCAACACCTTAAACAGACGACACAACCCCGACTCGCCATACTGAAAGCCCTCACTGGCACCACCTGGGGAGCACACCATAAAATCCTGCTCCGTTTCTATACAACCTACATTCGCAGCCAAATAGACTATTGTTGCCAAGCATATGCATCGGCTGCGCCTACTAACTTACAGAGCCTAGAGGTCATCCAAAACAATGCCATGCGACTTATATGTGGCGCAATGCGTTCCACTCCTATCCTCGGACTTTACGGGGAAACGGGCCTCACAAGCCTAGCCACCAGACGAGACATAATGTGTGCCAACTATCTGTCACTCTGTACCACTGCTCACCAGACACACCCATACAGATCAAAAATTAACCCAACAGTTAACCCACATAACCCCCGCTTCCCAACCAATCACTCACAACCTTTCCTCACACGGGCTACAAATAACCTCAATATAGACCTCTCTCTACTCCAAAACTCGGAAACCCAACTTACTGTTCCCCCTATTCCACCCTGGCTTTATACAACTCCTAATACAGCAATACAACTCGAAGACAACATTCCAAAGTCTGCACCAAACTCAGCCATAGCCTCAGTCTTTCTCTCAACAATGAAAAATTGCTACCCAAATACCACAGCGATTTATACAGATGGATCTCGCATCATCAAGAACAACGTACCCTCGGTCACTAGCGCTGTATGGATACCGGAATACCATCTCAAGCAGGGATGGCGGTTACCAAACCAACTATCTGTTTTCACAGCTGAATTATATGCCTTATATTAAGCTCTCCAAATAATCACAACATTACCAGTCGGGACATATACAATCTGCAGTGACTCCAAGAGCGCGATTCAAGCAATTACGTACTCTTCAAAAACGTGCAAGGAGTTTGTTTACCCATGTCTTCAACTTCTTCATGAACATCGATTGAACGGTTATGATACCTCTATCCAATGGGTCCCAGCGCATTGTGGCATTCTCCATAATGAACTAGTAGATCAACTAGCCAAAGCAATGCACAACACACCTCACATTACCCGTCATCCAATTCCCCATGTTGCACGTAAAGGAGCCTTCAAAAATACCATCACCCAAGATTTTGCGACGAAATGGAAAACGTCATGCTCACCTTTGTACTACGGGTCCATTAAAAAGAAGTGGGAAACTTGGAAACATGTCAGATATAAAAGCAGAGAAATTGATATAGCGATGACCAGATTAAGGCTGGGACACACCAAACTAGCAGCACACAGCTCTAAGTACAGAACAGACATCAACGAACTCTGCATCCACTGTCAGGTGCCTGAAACAATCGAACACTATCTCCTACATTGCTTCCGACACTATAGTGCCAGAGTAAATTTCAAACAAGAACTTATCTCACTTAAAATACCCTTTACCATCGAGCATATATTAGGAGGCGGTGACCACTCGTTACAAGAAAAATACCAAATAGTCAAAGCACTGGCTAAATATCTCCAATCGACCAACAAATTGGGTCACATCTGACCCGCGCCACATTTATACCTGGCGCCACCAACAGCTAAACACAGAAAACAACTGCCTCGTCGCAACACCAAGGATCAGCTGACGCCATAAACACAACACACCGCCCTACGGTGCGGCAAGTCTCCCTCTAACATCCACCTCTGTTTTAGTCGCCGCTCCTCTGTCTACAGCACAACGCAACAAGCACTTTTGAAACTCTTATCATCTTCAACATAAACGCCTCTACCAACATCTGTACTGGTGCAGTCATCGGGAGGACAAACCCTTCATGCAAACTGCACCTACTATCAAGAAGAAGAAGACAACACTAATTTTTTTGCCATTTCGGAAACCAGTTTTGGACGTTTCGCTTATGTGTACGTGTTCAATATTAAATCGACTATATAATGCTATTAATTTTTAAATTATTATAAATTAAATAATTAAATTATTTTGTAGCGAGTAGATTATCCCAATAATATACTCGCTCCAAATGCATTGTTAATATTTCTGTCAACCTTTGGAGATGAATGAGGTGAGGCGTTGCCCGGGCAACACGGTGAGGTGTTGCCCGAGCATATAAGCAGCAGAATAGCAAACATTAACTACGACAACGTTACGGGCTATTCATGCCCGTGCTACCTCTTGGGTGGCTTAATCTTTATCAATCAATCAATCAAACATTAACTCCATTTGGTCACCATTTGGTCCGGGAGACATCTCCCGTCACGCAGGGTGCAGTTGCGCCTCCACAGATCTCCAGTATCATCTTTTGATACTGGTAATGGCTCGAAAGGGCCACCACTTACGGGCTATTCATGCCCGTGCCACCTCTTGGGTGGCTTAATCTTCATCAATCAAACATTAACTAGTCTACTTTCAAGTGTGGTCTAGAACAGACACTTGCGAGATACTGTACCGACGCTCAGTGCGCTCAACTCACACCAAAGTATCACCTGTGTACTTCTGTATATTCGACCAAATATATATATAGTATCTTAGAGTCTGTGTTTATTTGTCACCATACTTTACGTAACAATAGAACCGTTACAAGCTCTTCTAGCCATGGAAAAACTGTACAGACTTAGATTTGCAAAACCTGACACAAAAAAGCACCTTTACAAAGCACTTATTAGACCTCTTTTAACATATGCTCCACTTGCTCTTTCTCTATCTGCACCTACTAACAAACTAAAGCTTCAAAGAATACAGAATAGAGCACTAAGATGGGTACTCAACACCCGATGGCAAGAGTTTATTACCAGTCAAAGTCTCCATGAAAGTACGAACATTCCTGCCCTAAATGTCTACTGGAAAACTTTATCAGATAGACAAATTGATAGACTACTCACTTATCATGAACAACCCATTGATTTTCTCCTACACACTCTCAGACGACCACGAAACACTCATGACCTCTTCTCTACCATCCATGATCCTCCTCCTAACTCTGTATTTCGATAAACTTTAGCTCTCAACACCCAGCATCCACCATTATTACATATTCAGCTCTCAACAACCAGCACAAACCATCCGTAAAAGTTCAGCCCTGACGCTCTTGAGCCAATCACTGCGATGTTGTGAGTTTTGTGATGTCCCGATGTTGTCACTGAAACACCCGACTGAGTCCCTGCCTCGAATGCCGCAACCGAACGACACGCAGCTGGGTTTAGCCCTGGCACTTTTTCTCCTACAAATCTTCTTCCTCTCACCCCCCTTATCTTCTCCTGTATTTTCAGATTTTTTCAGTCTCTCCCTCATTTACGTTCCAGCTCCGGCCCGCATCGCTTCGAAACGCACGCCCTCCTCCCTTGCCTGCAGGACAACTATGCCCAGTAGCGCTCCTCACGCTTTCTTTTATGCACACATTTCTACTATGCACTAATTCGGGGGGTGCTGCGCCGGATCCCCAAGGCTAGAGCTGCCCGCAGCTACTTACAATATGTCAAGTGCACACTTGTAGTGCAAGTTTGGGGTTGTATATAGACTTTACATGTAACCTAGGCACTATAGCATATCATTACCCCTGGAAATTCTTATCTATCTTTTCTATGGCTTCTGTGTATACAGAATATATATTTATATACATATTGTACTGGCTGTGCCACTCAAATTATAACTCTGGTGTTGTACTTTAATTATAGCATTAAGCTGATTGTGTGTACTGCAACATTGCATTGGGTAACTGGCACTAGACTCTGTTATTAATGTGCTACGACTTATTTCTTTAGTTGCATCTTTGCAGTACTGGTACACTACTCAGTTATGTTATACAACATCAATTATATTGTGGTACAGCAGTTGTTCTCTATACAATAATTAATAAATAAGTCCCCCCATACTGACTTGTGTTTTTCTCCCCGATCAGAAAAAACATGCTATCCCTGAACTGATATAACTAAATACAATATCCTTAATCCTTCAGCAAAGCTAGCAAAGATCATTGGCTCTTCCTTAGCCATACACGTGTTCCATCTAGAACACGAATTTAAACACAGACTGAAATCTCAGTCTTTCAGGAGAGGAACACTGAACTCCTCAAAGTTCATCCAGGTGTTCCACTCGTCCTTTTCTTCAAAAATCTAAGGCCCACATGACCTTCCCTAAGATTAAACAATCAAACACAATATATCATTTATTTATGAATACTACTAATATCACAGTTCTAGCTGAAATTACAGCCATAAGGGTGTTCACACTATCACTTAAGTGTTAATTGTTTCTTTAGTTCGCCCCTCTTGCTCTCAAAGCACAGAACAGGACATGACAACAATTTTCCTAGTACCTGTTGTTCTAGATACCGTACAATAGATTTTCATTAGACAATGTTATTTAACCAAAATTTCCATATTTCCCTCCAGAATTCTAGTAACTTATTTTCTTGGTTTCAACGTTTAATCACTATTATTCCAAACTCATGTTCCTAGGTATTCATAAGCATTACGTTAATATTATAGAGCAAAGATGACATTTACTTTTCCTGTTTCACAATTGTTCATGAACAAAAAACATGGATGTTAGAAGACTGACGATTAGTTGATTGTAGTTCCACGACCATCAGTTGTTGACTGTAGAGAATCTTGATCCTCTTGTACTACATACCAGTTACCGCTGAAGGACAATAGACTGTCGTCCGAGAACTGAGTGTTGAGTGACCAGTGACAGCCCGTGACTGGCTGCCGCGCGCGTCTGTCGGGTGAACCTCGCTAACGAGACGCGACTCATTACTCATCTTGTAGCCCACAAAACAGTCTTGATAGAAGCGACTGAACCAGTAGCTGAACCGCAGGAGTGCAGGACTTAGACGCACAACGATGTCTCGTGACGGAGGTAGCTGCAGAAAGGCGTTGAGGTGGGTGGCGTGTTGACAGAACAAGTGGCTCCCAATCTTCAGTCACCATGGTTCACTTCATCTCAGGTGTTTCTTGATAACACCAGACTACTAGACCGTAAACACCATGCGTGTATACCCTTGTACAGTTAACCTCGGGCCGAGGGAGGCTGTGGCCCGCTTCTATGGCGAGTAGACTGTACTCTGTAGGGAGCCCGTGTCGTTCATCTAGTGTCCGCCTCGTTCCGCTTGCGTTACAATAGACGACGTAACCATGGATCCAACGACGAGAATAATTAGTACTGCTACATGCTGGCTCCCTCTTCGATTTCTCCACAATTACTTCCGGTCTGCTTGCAGTCTTGACGACGCAGCTGGTGGGTGGTGAGGACGTAGAGACAACCACCCACGATGGTGTAAAACGTTGGCATCTGGTGACTGTATCCTTGTAGACAGCATACTGAGCCAAGACAACCTCGTTAGTGACGTGAGGTGTCGGCTGGGTGATTGGTGTATTGTCACTAACCCTAAATAACCATGTGATTAGTTACTGGGTCTGGTCGGGGAGGACTTTGTGTAACGTGTCTCCCCCTTGATCTTCTCAGATAGGGTTCACGTGTAGCTGAGACAACTGGGCAGGTGTACAAATCAGACCTGGGAAAAGACAGACAAGAACATGGCGGAAGCATGGATATAACTCTGGGTTTGTTGGAAGTTGGAAACCCCAGAGCAAGGTAAAGTCTACTATCTGAGTTAAGTACAGTTAAGAAATCCACATCATTATTGCCTCTACAGGAAAATCTAATGAATTCTAAATGATACTAACTAAGGGAGTTACTTTAACCTTTACTGTACAGTGCGAGATCTTGTTACCATGGGGTGACGAGAGTGCACTTGACTACTGACGAGAGATGACAGAGGGTCATTGTCTCCATCTGACTAGTAACTTGAGTCATTAGTCAGCTCTGCTGGGTCAGGAATTAGACTTGCTGAAGGCAATTCCAGTTCCTCCCTAGCATGATAAATCTTCAACTTATTAATGTGGACAGTTCTTTCCACCTGATGCTCAAATACCCCCATTGTGACAACATTGACAGGGCCGTCTTTCTTGGTCACTCTGTACGGCCCCCGCCATCTAGGAGATAGTTTCCTACTGTGATTGGTGGGAGCAGCTTCATTGATTCTCAAGACCAGGCTGCCCTCCTTCAGTTTCAGAGGTCGTACGCGTACGACCTCTGAAATTCATTGCAATCATATTCATTCATATTCATTCATTGCAATCAATCTCAGCTACCTATGTGCTTTAATATACTGTACCTACAATTTTCTCTCATCTTTTTTTCATTTCATGTAATCTGTTATCATTTTTTTGTCTATAATTTTTGCAAGTATTTACCTCCTTAAAATTTTCTTAGATTAAGGACCTGCCCGAAACACTGCGCGTGCTAGTGGCTTTACAAGACTGTAATTACCATATTTGTATCCTCACATTCCTTATGTACATTCTTGTATATGCATAAATAAATAAATAAATAAAGCTCAATATATTTCAGCTTTTTTATACCGGAATTATACGTTAATATAACAATATAATAACGTAACGATGTCGTGGAAATAACGTCATATTGACGACATATAAATGTTATATTTATGTTATAAGAACGTAAATTGGATAGGTTTACATAAAGTAAACCAAAAAAACGAAATGTTGACTGAAAATTGTTTATTTTTATATATAAAGCATGAAAACATTATAATTCCATAGCATTCACTACTATTTTTAAATTTTTACATAAATCTTAAAAAACTATGTCTCAAGAATACATGTTTTTAGTTATATCTAGTGGTTTTCAGAACGTCAGAAATAAGTATTTATGTCAAATGTTAGAGTATTACCTTTGTGGCACCATTTAAAAACGTTCACAAACGTTCTGTGTTTGCTGGGTGTTCGCAATAGAATTCTCTACAGGACTAAATGAATATAAATCCCAAAAGCCCAGCGAGAAAGTGAGAGTTTCTTACCCGCGGGAGCGGGCAAGAGCTCACTCTTCACTTTGGACATCTCAATTCTCGTCCTAGGTCTTTCCTTTTGGTATCATTGAGTTCGCAATAGAATTCTCTACCGGAGTATAAGCATATATAAAGTCCAAATGTCCGGCGTACCCCCCACAGCAAACAGAGAATGTGACAGAGCGTTAACCCCGTGAGCGCTAATGAAGAGCAATAAAATGGGTATTCTGTTTTCAACTTTGTTACCTCAATTCTGGTCCTAGGTCTTTCATTTCGGTATCAATGTATTCGCAATGAAATTCCCTACAGGTGTATATGCATATAATATCCAAAACCGGAACAAAGTCTTCCCGAAAACGCCTCTACTGTTGCCGCACTGAGGACTCAATGCTGAGTCTTCTCCAGGCGAAAGGTGTAATTAATTGAAATCGATCCCAGTGTTATGTAGTAGAGAAAAATTGACCTATATCCAGTTTACGTAAAGCTATGAGTGGTCGACAGTACACTTAGATGACGGAGCAAACTTACGAAGGTTTTCTTCTTAGTGTAGCTACCTGAATACCGACGTAGCCGCCACGAAGGCGTTAAGAAGAAAAACATTCGTAAGTACCTTCGTGAATCTGGCCCCAGCACTCCATGATGATAAGCTACTGAATGCCACTATAAAAACATATGTATCTTCACTTGAGCTTTATATATGTCTATGGTAACGTATTTAAAATGAAGCTTATATTTCTATCTTTCTTAAGACATAAAACATTTGCGTTTATTAACGAATTTATGTGAAATAAGCATAGTTCTGAGAGAGAGTTGCTCTGTCGATCAGTCTGTGCAGGGTTGGAGCTCGGCAATTATAAAAATACAAGTATCTTCGCTTTTTATTCAAATATCCCCATGGTAAAGTATTTAAAATGTAGCTTATATTTCTATCTTTCTTGAGACATAAAACTCTTACGTTTATTAAGGAATCTGTGTAAAATAACCATTGACCTGAAATGTATATTGCGGGTTTCCAGCTCTACGAGCCATTAAATATGCAACTTATATACAACAACAAATATCTTCGGTTTTACTTTAAATATTGTCCCTTAAAAGTTTTGTGATATAGATCCTGTTTCCAACATGGGCAACCATTTTGGAATCGCCACACAAGGGTTGACCCGATTGATACATGGGTCAGATTCCATTAAGGTTCAGAACACATCCACTATGGGAGAACTGTTTCCTTCAAAAAGTATAATCGTGTGACATTATGTTTAAAGAAACAATTCCAAGTACATTCTTTGATTAAAAAACATGAGAATAAATACAGGTGTTAATTTTAAATGACTAGATATAAACAAAATTAAGAGGTTGGAAAAATGATATGTGGAACCAGACGAAAACATTGGAACGCTCAGGTGATGAGAGGGTAAACAACCGCCGCCATTTTAGTAGCGCCCGCATGTGAGGTCCAGCACGAGCATTAAGGGAAAACCTTGACACAAACTGCACCTATCATAAAGAAGAAGCACCACCATTGACCGCCAAGTGCTCACATCAAGTCTAACTCTAAGAAACAACACTCAAGCCTTGACGCTTCTCCCAACATACGGGGGAGAAAACCTTCACACAAACTGCACCTGTCATAAAGAAGATGAAGACTCACCAGTGTCCACAGTGTCAGAAGGTATTCACCCGTGCTTCATATGTGAAGACTCACATGTTAGTGCATTCAGGTGACAAACCTCATGAATGTTCAGAGTGTGGGAAGAGATTCAGTATTCTTGGAAATATGAAGACTCACATGTTAGTGCATTCAGGAAATAAACCTCACGAGTGTCCAGAGTGTGGGAAGAGATTCAGTCGGCGTGGAAGTATGAAGACTCACAAGATGGTGCATGCGGATGAGAGACCTTTTCAATGTGCCGAGTGTGGCAAAAAATTTAAAAGACGTGGAACCATAATAGAGCACATGTTAGTGCATTCAGGTGACAAACCTCATGAATGTCCAGAGTGTGGAAAGAGATTCAGTCATCTTGGACATATACAATACAATACAATACAATTTTATTTAGGTAAGGTACATACATACAATAAATATTTACAAGGATTGTTTGACTTATAGGTAGAGCTAGTACATACAATGCCTAAAGCCACTATTACGCAAAGCGTTTCGGGCATGATAAACTTAAATGACAAGCTTAATACTAATTGAGCATAATGAGTAGAATGAAAACAAGAAATGAAAACAGATGAAAAAGCAGCACAAATACAATTATGTCGACAAACAGCGCTCTTTAAAGAAAAAAACAGACATTGGTTGACAATAGAAGGGTAAGGTAGGTTACAGGGAATTTATTAAGTATAGCTTCGCTTTTAACTTAAACTGGTTGAGAGAGGTACAGTCTTTAACATGGTTGGGAAGGTCATTCCACATTCTGGGCCCCTTGATTTGTAGAGCATTTCTAGTTTGATTAAGTCGTACTCTAGGAATATCAAAACTGTATTTATTTCTGGTGTGATGCTCATGGGTTCTGATACAACCTTCTGTGAAGCTTTTGAGATCAGGATTGGCATTATAGTTTAGCGTTTTATATATGTATAATACACATGAGAGAATGTGCAGTGACTTAATGTCTAACATATTCAGAGATTTAAGTAGGGGTACCGAGTGATGTCTGGGGCCAGAATTGGATATTGTCCTAATAGCAGCTTTGTGTTGAGTAATTAGAGGACGTAAGTGATTTTGGGTAGTAGAGCCCCAAGCACAAATACCATAGTTGAGATATGGATAGATAAGGGAGTAATAGAGAGTCACCAGGGCAGGGCGTGGTACATAATATCTGATCTTAGAAAGAATGCCCACAGTTTTTGAAACTTTTTTTATTGCCAAACAGAATATAGAAGGTTTTGTCAATGTTAAGGGTGAGTTTGTTGGCAGTTAGCCACAGATGGACTTTATTTAGCTCAGTATTTACTGTGGCATTTAGAGCAAGGGGATCAGGACTGGAGTAAATGAAGGTTGTGTCGTCAGCAAATAGAATTGGTTTGAGGTGTTGGGAGGCATTTGGAAGGTCATTAATGTAGATGAGAAAGAGGAGAGGGCCAAGTATGCTGCCCTGGGGAACACCAATGTTGATGGGTAGGGTGGGAGAAATTGTATTATTCACAGAAACATATTGGAGCCTGTCAGTAAGGTAGGATTTGAGGTATTGTAGGGAGTGTCCTCTGACTCCATAATGATGTAATTTAAGAAGAAGGTTTTGGTAGTTGACAGTGTCAAAAGCTTTACGCAGGTCCACAAACAACCCATCAGGGAACTCATTTTTATCAAGAGCTGTATGAATCGAGTTAAGCATACTAATAAGTGCATCGTTAGTGCTTTTTTTGGGTCTGAAGCCATATTGGCAAGGGCTAAGTATATTGAGTTTGGCTAGATATGAGTAAAGCTGCTTATAGATTAGTTTTTCAAAAATTTTTGACAAGTTTGGCAGGATAGATATAGGTCTGTAGTTGTTAACATCTGTGAGATTACCACATTTGTGGACAGGCGTTACTCTCGCTTTTTTTAGAATATCTGGGAAGGTTTGGAGTTCAAGTGACTTGTTGAAGAGCAAAGCAATAGCAGGGGCTAAAGATCTGGAGGCTTTTTTGTAAATTAAAGTTGGTATCTCCTCAAGGGCACCAGACTTGGTTTTAAGGGAAAGGATTATCTCATTGACGTCAGTGGAATTAATAGGCTTTAGGTACAGAGACTGTGGATAGTTACCTGAAAGATAGTCATTAATGTCTGTACTGGAAGATGGAATATCATTTGCAAGGGATGAACCAATGGAAGAGAAGAACCTATTGAACTCAATAGCAGAATCAGAGGCTGAAAGCTGACCATCGTTATTAGACAGGAGAGTCGGTTTGTTATTTAAAGACTTGTTTGATCCCAATATTTGAGAAATTGTTCTCCAAGTTTGTTTAATGTTGCTCTTTATTTGGGTAAATTTATCTTCGTAGTATTTAGTTTTGGCTCGTCTAATTATCTTAGACCGGGGAGGATTTACTGGGCGCAATTCCTTAACTGTAGCCTCTGTTTAACGCAACAGTAAAATGTGTACTTGGATGAAAAAACGATTCTTTGCGGCAGGGGATCGTATTCCAGGGACCATAGGATTAAGGACTTGCCCGAAACGCTACGCGTACTAGTGGCTGTACAAGAATGTAACAACTCTTGTATATATCTCAAAAAAAAAAAAAAAAAAAAGACAGCAATAATGAGTAATTCTTTGAGAATTCTTTGGAGACAATTCCTAACCTATACTTCTTCTCAAGGTCATGTTTTTTATTAATAGATTTAAGTATTCCCTTTGTAAGCCAGGGATTGTTAAGCCTTTTGGTTGTGACTTGTTTTGTAAGCATAGGACAGTGGGTATTATAAAGGCTAAGAGTTTTTTGAAGAAAACACAGTCTCCGTGGTGTAGTGGTAAAGACACTTGCCTGGCGTTCCGCGAGCGCTATGTCATGGGTTCGTATCCTGGCCGGGGAGGATTTACTGGGCGCAATTCCTTAACTGTAGCCTCTGTTTAACGCAACAGTAAAATGTGTACTTGGATGAAAAAACGATTCTTCGCGGCGGGGATCGTATTCCAGGGACCTGCCCGAAACGCTACGCGTACTAGTGGCTGTACAAGAATGTAACAACTCTTGTATATATCAAAAAAAAAAAAAAAAAAAAAAAAAAAAGATTGCACTGCTAGGTTGATGTCCACTATGTTACCTAACTCGGACTCCCAGTTGACATTATCAGCAGCAGTTATAAAATTGTCTATAGCAGTTTCATTCTGTAGTCTAAAACGTATCACTCTTGACTCAAGAGGTGGTTTGCTAATGTTAGTTAAGAGAAATGTGGGGTAATGATCTGTAGTGCTATCGGTGATTATACCTGAAGTAAGCGGAGAGGTTATGTTTGTCCAGATGTGATCGAGCGTCGTGGCAGTGCTATCAGTGATTCTAGTAGGTCTAGTGATTAAGGGTATGAGGAAGCAGGAATTCATACAGTTGAGGAAGCTAACAGCAGTGGGGTGTTCAGGCTCGCAGAGGTCAATATTAAAGTCCCCTGCGATAATTAGGTGGTTTTTGTTCAGTCTGTTATCAAGTATTAGATTTCTAAGGTTTGAGTTGAATTCGGACACATCAGTGTTAGGAATTCTATAAACTGCACCCACAGTCAGGACAGACTCGGCACCCTTGACTCTGAAGCTGGCGAAGATATACTCCCCATAGCAGTCTCTGGTTCTAATTTCTTTTAAGCATGTTAGTTCTTGGTGGTAGTAAAGAGCAGTGCCACCACCTCTCTGAAGTTGACGACAGTTGTGAATTGCTGAGTAGTTAGGCATGTTAAAGAGCTGAGTAGTATCCTCTTTCAACCATGTTTCAGTAAGTATAATAAAAGAGAATTTGTTGTCAATAGCTTCAATCAAGGCACTAACATCATCGAAGTGTTTACCTAGGGATCTAACGTTCAAATTGATTACAGAGATATTGTGATTATGAGTTAATACATTGTTTAAATCATGTGCTGCAAAATATCTGCAATTTAGATCATTAAAGTGATAATTGTCATAGATAGTGGATAATAGGTTAAGTTCAGGGTCTATACTTGTCTGCATAAAAAAAGCTGATTGCAGGAAAAACAAGGGAAGAAAGGCAAATAACAAGGTAGAAATAAGCTATAAAATAGGGAAAAAGATGTACACAATACAGAACAAAGCAAACTCAAAAGGGGCTTACAGGGGTACAATGGAGTAAGGGAGTATGGCTAGGCTAGGCAACCTAGGTAATAAATGAGATTAACGAAAAAACATATAAACATGGACTATACAAAACACAAGATATAGAGATACAGAACAAAAATATAAACAAGACTAAGCAATACAAAAACAAATTGAGCAAAAATGAAAAATGAGGTAGATTGCCTACAAGTACTCTCAGGTACACTGTAAGTAACAATTTGCAATTTGAGATGCAGGCAAAGCCAGGGGTACAATGGAGTAAGGGAGCATGGCGAGGCTAGGCAACCTAGGTAATAAATGGAATCAAAGAAAAGTTGAATAATAAGCATAGGCAAATTTAAGCTAATGATTATTAACTATAAATAGTTCAGTTATGACTGGTATAATTAATAAGACCTGAAGAACTATTTATGCACTCAATTAAATAATTTCAGTAAATGACTAGTTAAGAGTAAGTTAAAAATTAAGTCAGAAAATGAAACAATGAGACTTAGGAAACCTAGCCCCACTTGTTGACAGGGGGTTAATTAAGTTAATTCACTGGGAGTGATAATGAGCTGAGACAGACCACATTGGGAGAGGAAAGCGTTGAGGTTCTCTTCTTTAGTAATTGTGAACATTTTGCCCTCTGCGGTTTTTCTCACCTTTATCAGTCCATCTCTAACGAAGCACTGATGAATCGCATCTGGGGTTTTTTGACGGATTGACGCAGGCGGTAGAGGAGGTGCTGTCTGTTCCTAGTCAAGCACTCGTTGATGTATAATCCCTTCCGTTGGGTTACAGCTGTCCGGACTAGATGGGATTTCGTGAACTGGGAAGACAGCTTCAGGCGAATTTTCCGTTGGTTTTGACTTGATGGATTCTTTTTGCCTACTCTGTAGGCAGTAATAACGTCAGATTTGTTTAGAATGAGCTGCAATTTGTCTTTTAAGAGATCCAGAGCTATTTCGACACAGTTTTCACCATCATGTTCCACAGGTATATCTTGGGACGACACTATAACAGAGTCTAGCAGCTTTTGCTGGTCTTGTTCATCCTGGGAGACAGAACGCTGGGCTGAAAATGTACTGATACATGCAGTCATTTTGTTGAGAGCTTCCTCCTGTTTTTTAATGGCTTCATCAGTTTTCAGAAGGTTGCTTTCCTCACGGAGATCATTTAAATCATGCTGTAGTTGGTCTTGGCTTGCCTTGCAGTTTCTAATTTCCTCGCGGAGGAGGGTTATTTCTTGTTGTTGTTGTTGGAGATTAGCGCGGATCGCTAGATTCGGGTCCATAGAATTACCCCAATCGCCCAAATCAGGCCAAAACTACCCAAATCGTATTAGCATTACGTAAGTAATGAAGAAATATGGTATATTTACTTACTATAATGTTGGTGCTACACGTAGAACATGATCAAACCTATTTTTACTCTGAAATAATCTAATTTCATAACGAAATGAGACGTAAATATGTGAGAGGTGACGCCATAGGAAGTCGACGGTCCAAGCGACAATTGTGTGGAGCGACTTATCCAAGATATATGGTCGCTTGGAGAGTGTTTGCTGCCATAACAGCCTCCTGTACACAGTGATCCAGTCGTCGTATTTCATGGCTCAAATTGTCGCAAATTTAATTGGTAATATTAACAAGTAGAATGTGTATTTATAATAATATTTTTCATAAACAGCCACAAAATATTTAATATTTATTAAAAAAAAGTGTTTGGAAGTTAAATCAATTCCACATGACAATAAATTTGTTATATAGATACTAGCGTTATTCGTTGGTATGCGTTCGCTATTTAAACTACTCCAGTCCTTTTCGTTCATAGAACACCGAACCCTACACGCTCTCTGATATAGTGCTTAATTAACAAATATTCACAAATAAAGATTATATTTATATATGTTATCAGAAAGGCAGATATAAAATAGTTTGTGTTAATGCATCACAGAGATTATACCTTATTAGAGAGGAAAAATATTCATATTTTAAACAAGGCTTCTTGGCCGACGCTCTCCCTTTCGATGGGAACTATGACCTTTTGAAAATCAATGTTAATTGAATCTATATATTGTAAAAAACGAAGTTTTTTATGTCATCAGAAAGACATATAAGCTGCATGTTAATACTTTGGTATAAATATAACTGAAGTGAAAGTGAAGATATATGCCTTTTTATAGTTACTTGATGGCTCGCTCAGGGAGTGTGAAGGCCTGCACACAAGCCAATCAATTTTATAATTAATATACATATATGCAAAGTGACGTCAAAGGTTTTTATTTCAGAATAAAGACAGATGTAGACGATAATGTAAATACATTTCAAGGAAAACATATCTTAAATGAAAGCAAAGATATGGTCAAATAAATAGGCAATATCACACCATCGCCAGTGTCCGGACACATGAATATTCGCATTAGGTAGGTGAAAGGAAATGTACCCAACCATTTCCATTTACGCGACCAGTTTCCGTTCTTATGTTCTTACTTACATTTATTGAAATTTATCATCATCATCATTTACAGAAATAAATTAACATAAAAATGTAGTAATTTTAATACACAAAACAGAAGTAGATATGTATGTAAATTATGACGCAGGATAGGATCACTATTGCAGAACTATTCGCATACTTTGCGTCATTATATACAGTACTGGAATTTAAAAAAAATCGCGGAATTCAGAGATAACACCATCATTGGTGTCCAAGAAAAGTGTAAGTACTTCATTTATAATGATGTGCTGCCCGAAATCTTAGCGAAGTATCTAAAATTTGCTTACTGTAAGTAATTCATGCAAATGATTGTAAAGCCGTCGCCCAGTTGGTTGGGTGTGGAGCACATGACTGTTAAACTGCCGCCCAGTTGGATGGGTGTGGAGCACATGACTGTTAAGCTGCCGCCCAGTTGGGTGGGTGTGGAGCACATGACTGTAAAGCTGCCGCCCATTTGGGTGGGTGTGGAGCACATGACTGTTAAGCTGCCGCCCAGTTGGGTGGGTGTGGAGCACATGACTGTTAAGCTGCCGCCCAGTTGGGTGGGTGTTGAGCACATGACTGTTAAGCTGCCGCCCAGTTGGGTGGGTGTGGAGCACATGACTGTTAAGCTGCCGCCCAGTTGGGTGGGTGTGGAGCACATGACTGTAAAGCTGCCGCCCAGTTGGGTGGGTGTGGAGCACATGACTGTTAAGCTGCCGCCCAGTTGAGTGGGTGTGGAACACATGACTGTTAAGCTGCCGCCCAGTTGGGTGGGTGTGGAGCACATGACTGTAAAGCTGCCGCCCAGTTGGGTGGGTGTGGAGCACATGACTGTTAAGCTGCCGCCCAGTTGGGTGGGTGTGGAGCACATGACTATAAAGCTGCCGCCCAGTTGGGTGGGTGTGGAGCACATGACTGTTAAGCTGCCGCCCAGTTGGGTGGGTGTGGACCACATGACTGTAAAGCTGCCGCCCAGTTGGGTGGGTGTGGACCACATGACTGTTAAGCTGCTGCCCAGTTGGGTGGGTGTGGAGCACATGACTGTAAAGCTGCCGCCCAGTTGGGTGGGTGTGGAGCACATGACT